>NC_062546.1:184803703-185068192 GCF_016906955.1 Phacochoerus africanus | reverse complement strand
GGCATCTCAGCATTTTGGGGTTTTGTTTCTTTCATTCTCTCCCCTACTTGAATTAACATGAAGTCAAAACCAGATCTTAGAGCAGAATTGGCTGCCACATAATTTAGACATGTTTGCATAACATTCCAAAAATAATTCAATAAGAATAGGTTTTTCTTGGAATTTATCACTGCCTGGTAAATTAGAGCCCAAACACAACAACTTTGTGCTAAAAAGGCATGAGACCCAGAAAATGGAAATGACAGTGGCAGAGGGAAAGGAAACCCAAGCAGCCAGTTGACCATCATTATCCGTGATGGTGTGAAGCAGAAATAGAAACCATGAGGAAGGAACAGGGACAAACACAGCCTGAGGTTCAGACTCCCCATTTTCTCCAGGACTCAGCAAGAGCTGACAGGCCAAGGTGGCAAAAGAGGGGCATCTTAGGTCTCAGAAATGGTTCTGAGAAATGCTCCCATGCTGTATTTTTCCATTTTCTTCAGCTGCATGTTTTCCTTTCTTATGAGTTCAAATGGAGAGGACCCACAGGTTCAGAAAATAATAAACCAACATAAACATATAGGAGCACAAAATAGGAGCTTATAAGGAGAGGGTCAGAGTATTAAGTTTAGATCAGAAGATCCAGAATGCTTTAAGTCTCTACCTTTCTCATGGGGACAAATCAAGTGACTTCTTTGAAGGTGACTTCTCCACTTGTGATGGAACATGATGGAAGATTATATGACAAAAAGAACATATATATATATGTATGTATACACACACATATATGTATATATATGTATATACACACACATATATATGTATATTTATGTATATATACACACACATATATGTATATATATATATACACACACACATATATATACATATGTATATATATATGACTGGGTCACTTTGTTGTACAGTAGAAATTGACAGAACACTGTAAATCAACTATAATGGAAAAATAAAAATCATAAAAAATGAAACAATAAAACAAAATGGGGGAGAAGGGAATTCCTGCCATTGGTCAGTGGAGACAAACCAGACTAGTATCCATGAGGATGTGTGTTTGATCCCTGGCCTCACTCAGTGGGTTAAGGATCCAGAGTTGCCATGAGCTGTGGTGTAGGTCACAGACATGGCTCAGATCTGGCATTGTTGTGGATGTGGCCTAGGCTGGCAGCTGTATCTTTGATTCGACCCCTAGCCTGGGAACTTCCATATGCTGCAGGTGTGGTCTGAAAAAGATGAAAAATAAAATAAAATAATAAAATGGGGGAGAATAATTAGCTTGAATCACAATGAACATCTTTACCAATGTGGTACCTCATAGCTGCAGGCCTTTTTTAAATCCATGTGCTAAATATAGGAGACCTCAGGTCTAACTCAAGCCATTCATAGATGACAATTCCTTAGGGTAACATTGTTGTTAGGCTTAAAGCTAAAGTTCTTGTGGAGCAGAATTTTGTACTTGGGTTACCTGCCTGTGTCTCGGTAACCTTTGGCTTCTTCCTCACTCTACACCTTAGTGACTGTGAACATGTTAGGCAAAGTTGCCTATGTTCCCTTAAATATTGGTGTCCTTAAAGCTTTTCTCTTCTTATTATTTTCCCCATCTCCTCAGTCATCCCATACATGCTATGACTGTACATTCCTCCTGTGGGTGTATGGCCCGGAATCCATACTTTAGCCTAGAATTCTCATCTGACTGTGATGTCTACTCGACCACTTAGACATCTGGCAATACCCCATCTGTACTTGCTTCTCTCTGAAACTGGAGTTGTTCTACCTTTTCTTCCCTGTCACAGCATCTTAGTTCAGACTACTGTAATCAAATAGCCTCGACTGGGTATCTTAAACAACAGATACTATTTCTCACGGTTTTGGAGGCCAAAAGTCCATAATCGAGGTGCTGGCAGATTTGGTGTCTGGTGAGAGCCTGAAGCTTGTAGACAGCCACCGTCTTCTTGTGTCCTCACATGGTGGCAAGAGGAATCTCTGAGATCTCATCCTTTTCCTATAAAGGATTAATCCCATTATGACTTCACCTAAACTTAATTACACCCAAGGATCCCATCTCCTAATACCATCACATTAGGGGTCATGAATTCAACATACGGATTTTGGGGAAATGCATTCACTCCATAGCAAATAATGAATGATTCTACCATCAATCTAAGTGCTCAAGCTAATAGGCATCCTGTAGGCACCCTTGCCTTCTCTCTCTCTTTGCTATCTAGTTTAAATCTATCAAGGTCATTCTGGCATCTGACATCAAAAGCTCTAAAATGTGTCTTCTTTTCTGTATTTTTGCTGCCACCACCCTAGTCTAGTTTCCTTTTCCTGAGCAATGGCTATAGTTGTCAAATTAGTCTCCAATCTGTCTCCTTCGAATTCCTCCTCTGTGCTGTAGCCAGAATATGTTTCAAAAGTGAATCAAACATATCTCTCTTTTGCTTCACACTCTACACAGGCTTCCCTTTGACCCCAGGATAAACTCTAAATTCTTTAGCATTATTCACAAGCCTCATATTTTTAGCCTGCCTCACCTTGGCTCTCATCTTAGTACTTTACATGTGCTATGGCCTCAATGCTAGGGAGATCTGAGTCCTCATACAAGATGTTCTTTCATAAAACCATCTCCTCTGTGCCTTCACCAGACACGTCCACATCCTTTAGTTGGCCTCGCTTCCTATAGAAAGCCTGATTGGATTCTCACTTTTTAACTCCAGAGAAATGAATTTCCTAGTTCCAGAAGTAGAACTAATAGCAATTTCTTTTCCTCTACCTGAGTGACTTTCTTATAGAGGGGACAGACTCACCACTCCTAAACAAAATCAAGCTTTATTGTCACCTCTCACCTCTGGTGGACCCAGTGAAGAGGAAATGAGAAGGTTTTAGCCTCTGGGAAAGGAAATTTAGAGCTCCAGGCAGAATGCAAAGGCATCCCGTATGTATATGTTCCCACACCAGTTCACCTTGTCTGGATGGGGGAAGCTCAGCAGGTTCACCAGTAGGTTTTATAACCTATAAGAGCACTGAGTGGACAATGAGTGCACATCCTCCTCCACAGGAGCAGAAGCCCCTCTTAGATAATGAACTCTTCCAGGGAAGCTGGGATTTATGAGCTAAGTCATCATTTACAAGTAACCACAAACATTCTCAAATATTATATTGCCTAAGCCAATCACACTCTAACAAATTCAAAGTTAGTTCTTTGGCCACTGCACTTTAACAGAGATACTGCACATTTATAACTGAGGGCTTTGGTTGAGACAATGTTCTAGTGACCAGAAATAGAAAGTCTCATTAAAAGAAGACATTTTCCAGGGACAAAGTTCCTAAAAAGGAGGAATTTTTATGTAGTCACACTCCTGAGTAGAATTACACACAACTTTCTGTTCTGGGGTCCCATATGCTCCCATATTTCTCCTATTATATGTCTTAACTCTGTGTCAGGGTGGTTTATTGAATACCTCTCAGCCCAGAAGACCCTAAACTCTGTGTGGGTAGTGACTTTAAGTGACTATTTCAATGCTATGTCTCTAGTTCCTGAGATATATACTCAGGAAATATTGGTTGAGAGGTATATTCTCTGCTGCTGCTGCTCAGGACACTGGTATGAATGAGAGATAAGGTCTCTGTAAGTGTGTTGAATCATATTTATCTTTTGTCTTTATTACAACACTGGGTATTTTATCAGGGCAGCCACAATCTCCCTGGGTTAAGAACACCAAATAAAAAGAAGCTTGTTATTTTACCAGTCATAAAGAGGTAAAGGAGAAACAGAGAAAGGTGAGATTAGAAGTTCATAAAGAAAGGAGAACCTTGTGCTTGGGGTCAGAGGAGCTAGAAGCAGGTTGGCAGACACTTTATCGGTTTTTCCCATGTCACTTCAAGTTTCACCAGCAAATAGGCTGATGGAATATGTTCCATATCCAAACACTTCATTTCCCTGAGGCCCTGGTGGTCTAGATGAATAACCTCCATTGTAAGCCAGGATCAAGGCACTGTCCTGTCAGAATATAAATCTTGCCTTTCACTCACCTCCCCATCCATTTCACCCATCTCACCCCCAATCCCAACTATTTTACTCCCGTTTTCTCCACAAACTTTTAGGAAGACATCAAGTAAATTATCCCAGCAAGAATAGAACTGAAGGAAAAATCCCTCATCCATTGCCAACTTGCCAGTTCTTTAGCCAAAAGTAGGGTGAAATTATGACTCTAGTATCCCTTAGAAAAATTCATTATCTGGGACACGTGTCCTAGGAAAGACTATGTTCCTTCATCTCTGATTCTTAAGCAGGTAGATGAGAACACCATGCATGGGCAGGGTGTGGAGCTGGAGAAGGCATACACTGGTGCTCTCACATGGCACCCTTAAATATCTCTAAGATGGACCGTGGTGTTTGGGGGCTGTGAGTAGCAAAAGGAGCCACAAGTGAATTGACACATCTTAAGATCCTAGATGTGGATGTGCAGACAGACTGCCAAAATTTGTATCTCCCTTGTATCACTTCCTAGCTATATGGTCCTAGGCAAGTTCTTCCTAGCTAAATGATCCCTATAAGCCTTAGGTTTTTTTTTCCTATAAAATGGGGACAATAATTATACCCAAGCCAAGGACAATTGGGAATATGAAACAAGCTGATGTAAGAAAAGGACTCAGCACAAGGAATAGCACTGGAATTATCTTCAGTATGTATTATCAGTATCAATTCTTGGTAAATCATTTAAAGTGGTTATACTGAAATGAAAATCAGGATAAAACATTTACATGAATATTAAAATAAAATACAACTTAAAGGAAATTTTCTGATTGTAGCAAAATACCCATGGTTTCTGAGTACACAGTTCATTCATCTATGCTGCCTAGGGATTTGTTGGAAATTTTCTTAAGGCTTGAGTCAAATTCCTTCCTCTTTCTCCCTTCCTTCCTTCCTTCCTTTTTCCTTCCTTCCTTCCTTCCTTCCTTCCTTCCTTCCTTCCTTCCTTTTTCCTTCCTTCCTTCCTTCCTTCCTTCCTTCCTTCCTTCCTTCCTTCCTTCCTTCTTCCTTTCTGCTTTCTTGCTTTCTTCCTACTTTTCTTTCTTCTTTTCTCTTTTTCTTTCTTTCTCTATCCATATATCTCTAGTAAAATTGGAGTATAAGAAAATACTGTGAATTTTGAAACTAGATTCAAAACCTAGAATGCAGAATTTTTATTCTTTCATTCATTAATATTTATGCTGTTGTACATAAATGAATTTTTGAGGCATAAAGGCATAAAAGGAGGTCTTTCTACCTACCATTTGCATTACTCATCCTGAAAAGTGGGCACAATTATTTTCATTCTGCTACAGAGGGACTGATAGCTTGAGTAAATAAATTCAATTGACTTGAAGATTATGGTTCTTCCACCAGTTAATGAGACTGGGTATATAGATACCTTGAAAAGTCCAAGTAACTTTTCATTGTAACAAGAAGAAAGAGGGTAAAACCCACAAAAGGGCAGGGATCTTTGATGGTCTGTCCACTGATATATCTCAAACATCTAGAATAGTGCCTAGCATTTAATAGGTGGCCCATAAATATTTATTGAAAAATGCTAAATGAATAATGAATATTAAACATAGTAATAAAACAAATGAATTGTTCCTTTTTAAGTTTTTTTTTTTTTGTCTTTTTGCCATTTCTTGGGCCGCTCCCACGGCATATGGAGGTTCCCAGGCTAGGGGTCTAATCAGAGCTGTAGCTGCCAGCCTACGCCAGAGCCACAGCAATGTGGGATCCGAGCCGCGTCTGCAACCTACACCACAGCTCACGGCAACGCCGGATCGTTAACCCACTGAGCAAGGGCAGGGATGGAACCCGCAACCTCATGGTTCCTAGTTGGATTCGTTAACCACTGCGCCACAACGGGAAATCCTTTTTTTTTTTTTTTTTTTGTCTGTTCCTTTTTAAGTTTTAAAACTTATAAAAGGCATTGATATTACCAGTTTTCATTTTGAGTATGTTATACTAGTCACATTCTTTTTAAAATTAACATTTACTGCTTTTAAATTTATAGAAATAACAAAAATTGCTAAAATCAAAAGGTGGAAGAAATATTCCACTCACTCCATATCTCAGAGATAATAATATATTCATCTTTTCAATCTAGAAAATCTCTCCTGTTTTGGATTTCTGTGTAACCAGCATTCACATAATTCTGAAAATTATCCCCAAATTTCTGGTCCATGGTCATGTCTTTCTCTGTACTCTTTTCTTTTGGAGGTTCATTCACTGTCATGATTTCCACTACATCCTATGTGGGGAGAACACTTAAGTCTTCAATTTAATCTTACTTTTTCCCCTAAGCTCTTGTTCACTATTTTCAATAGTGTGCTTGACACGTCTGCCTTGATGTATTTCATGCTTATCATGGGATGAAAGACACTATATTCTCTTCTCTTAGCATAACTAGTTCAATAACATACCTCCCCATCTTCCGGGCAACCCATCCAGAAATCTCTGTCATTAGTGACTTTCTTTCTCTTTAGCTCAGCATATTCAATTAGTCACAAGATCCTGGGAATTATATCTCCTCCTTTCTGTCCCCCTCTCCCCCTTTCTGAGACTAGTGTAATTACATCTATTTTATACACTGTTGTTAGAGCAACCGAAGTTCACGTTGATCTACCACTCTCTATTGTCAATTGTTTCACATCACCTGAAAAATAGTTGGAGCATAGTGGCACTCAAGATAACCATTTTTTTACCTAAACTATCTTTTTATTAATTTTATCTGACTCACCTCATACTATGGTACAAATATTCTGAACACATCAAAGATTTCCAGAAATTTCCAGATCTTTGACTCATGTATTTTGCTCATGCTGTTCCCTCTGCCAGGATGCTTCCTTTTGCTCTTCTTCCTTCAGTTTCTGAGCAGGGATAGAAAAGGTGAGGACTATATGCAAATATTGCCTCCGTGACACCTAACCAAATACCCAGAGCAGGAGGTAACTTCTGTTCTCTCAGCCCCGTAAAATGTCATATTTTTCTTGTATTTTTTGATACACTTATACTTGTGACCGAATATCAGTTTTTATCCCATCTTCTCATTTTCCCCTCTTCCTTCTTCCTGAATGAGGTCTTTGACAAGATTTAGTAGATATCAACATAGTCATTCATCATAATTATCTTATTAGAAACAGGGCTGATCAAACTAAAGAATATTTTTAATAGTTCATTACTGTGGGAAGGTGGGGGTGGGCACAGGAGCATGGAGCTCAAAATATGGAAACTAAGAGGTTCTACTGGGAAACAAAGGCACAAGTGAGGTCTGGTGACTGTGATGCCATCAGTATAATTTCTAAGTGTGCACTGGTGGATGTTTCCCCAAAGGATGGTAGAAGTCACCTGCTGATGGGATATTTCTCCCAACTCTTATGAGCAGTAGACTCTCAGATTGACAGGATTGCAGATTGACTTGCATGTTGGTGAAGCTGGAACTGGGATTTTCTGTTTTCTTGGACTTATTCAGAAGTGTGCTTACCTGCAAAGTCATAGACAGCTTGTGTAATTTAATTACATAAATATTTAATTTTCTCACATATGAAGACATCCAGAAGTAGGCCTACCATGGAGTGGAAATCCACCAGGAACCTAAACTTTTTCTCTGTTTTAGGTCCTTCATTTTTAACACAGGGTTTTGTCTCCTTAGTCACAGGATAGTTGTTGCTGCTCCCAACTCCATATCTGTATTTCAGACTTGAAGAAGGCTGAGAGCCAAAAGGTTTTACTTGAGGCTTTATTTATTCAGACATTCATTTGTAACATGTTGGCTAGATTTGTTCCAGATACACAATTCAGGCTGGAGGATGACTAAGAAAATCAAGTAGTTAGGTATCTAGACTTTTAAAAAGTAAGGCAAAGTGAGAAGTTAGAAATGATTTTTAAGTGATCCAAACTGTTCCGGCTACTATATCCTCTGACCCTCCTCTACTGCTATTATATGGTCTTTGAGTGCTTACCAATCATAGTAAAAGCTGGGTTCTGGAAGATGTATTTATATATGTATGTATGCATGTATGTGTTTGCATACCTACTTTAAGAATAATTTTGCTTGTGAGTCCATTGATATACACTGTGATAATTCCATGTCTATTAATTCCTCTTAACGTATTATAAAGTGAGATACATATGAATTGGCTAATTAATCCAAGATCCAAAAGAAACTACTCTCATTCCAGTGAGAGGCCAGAGATGCCAAAGGAATATGCTATTATGGAATCTGAGAACCCTGCCGTGTGAGATTAAGCAACACTTTTTTTCTGCCCACAAATGGAGAAGATATTATTTAGACTTCAATTTCTATAGTCTTTAATTTCAGAATGTTGGCCTTTAATTTCTTTGGATTATAATGTAAAGGATGATTTGAATTTTGTACTTTGATTGCTCCCAGGAGTTTAATACTGGGAGGCAGTTCAAATTCAAGTTTGAGTCATTCTTATTCTGCTGACATTATATTTTGAATGGTATTGCTCTTATTTGCACTTGCTGTAACTTCTGATGAAGTGTATTGGGCATACCTTGGCTAGTGACAACTTGAGATGGGATAAGAATAGGCAATGGATTTTTAGCCTTGGGCATTTAAACCATTTCGGAGCCTACCGGAACAAATGTTAAGTTCTCTGTGATGATCCAGGGTGTCTATGCAAAGAAGGGGACATTGACGTGAGGAGAAAGACCTCACCAAGAAAGACCTCACCAAGGTCATGGTAATGACCACCATGAGAGAACCTGGGGGAACAGTATAACTCTGGGGGGCCATGCGTTTCTATACATCCTAATGGTTTAAGAAAATAAAATCTTGAGAATGTTAGAGGAGACCTTCTTCACTCCTCATGTTTTCACAAAGGGGAGAACATTTCCCCTACAATACGCAGAAAGGAAAATAGGGAAGAACCCTCTTCCTCTTCTCTACCTTTGTCTTAAGAGATTATGTAACTGGGTTTTAAGACTTAGAAACATATAGCTCAGTCTCTCTGAGTTTTCTTTTCATTGGTTTGCCTTTGTCCTTTCTTTCCTATTGAGCTCATGAGGATCAGGAACCAGGTGTTGTCCAGAGAATAGGCCTTCTTTCCTGACTTTGAGGGCATAGTCGATGTGAGAGCGTGATTCTGGGTAAAGGACTCTTCTTTGCAGACCGACATAGTCCACTGAGAATAGGTCCTATGGTCTAGATCTGAGAATTGGGAAGTGTTGAGAATCTCAGTGGTGACCATGGGTCCAGGACATATTTTTCCATGGCAGTTTCATTACCCATCAAGCTGATATTTTTTTCTCTCCCATCACCTTGCTCCTGCATCCAAGTTTCAGTTGGTTCCAAAGTGAAGAGGGAGAGATGAGATTACTGATCACTTCAACATTCCAAGAAATATTAGCAAGAGTAGTGTTTGTTGGTTCAGTGGAAGGTTCCCCCTAAAGGGTCTGAGCAGCCACCCTTCCAGGATGAAGTCAGGGGATTCACAGGGTCACTGAAAAGACTGAGGAAAGGAAGGAGGGATGCCTGAAAGAGACAGAATTTCAGGACATTCCCTGGGGAAGGATTCTGTATGGACTGATAGGTAACTCAATGAGAACAGAAGAGAAAAGCGGAGGCATATTTTGTATCACAGTCTGGCGCTAACTGTTGTCTGGGGATGTCTTATAATAACATTTTTTTTTTGGTAATGTCTCCCAAATGTCATGAGAATTACTAAAGGGATGCATATATACATATATATGAGACATTTAGGAAACATTTACTGAATACATTAAATGAGTGTGAGGATTTCTATTTCATAGAGTGAACACTAAAGGAAAACATTAAGAAAAAAAAAAAAGAAAGAAAGCCAAAACCAAAATCCTATCTCCTCAATCTAAAGCCTATAGGCGGGACTCAAATAAACACTTAGCAGTAATAAGCAAGGATGGAAGGAGGTGAAAAGAAATATGCTATTAAGTAGGATACATTATGCTATCAAGCTGACCTGACACCTTTATCTTAAATGATACTTTTCTATTAAAGTCTTTGTTGTGAATTGTTTCATCATCGTTTTAAACTAAGCCTGGGGACAATACCCTAGAATAACCCTAGGTGAGACTGCAAATAAATGAAAATTCAAAGCATTTCTGTTGTGTTAAGTGGAAAATTGTTAGGGTCACAGATGCCAGGTTGAAAGACCAAAAAGAGAAAAAAATCTAATTAGGAAATGCGGAAATCTAAGACTTTAGCAAATTAACTCACCCTGATGACTCATCCCAGATGTATTAAGTTTTCACATTTAACAGCCTTTTCATTGAAAATACTAAATACCATCTGTCTCCAGCAGATGAGTTAATGCTAGCCTTAAAGCCTTAAAGTTCACATTTCCTAATTCTTTTGTTTGAAAATAAATAGCATTTAGGTTGCAGCAGCGTGGTCTTGGGAATGCAATTTCTTTGCCCAGTTGAGAGGAAGCAATACAAAAATTCCAGAACTGAGCTCTCAGGTTGTGAAATGTACTGTGGGTCAAAGAAGGTTGGTTCTGTGCGCAAGCTGCTTCAATTTGGATCCGTCCCTGGGATTCTTTTTAAGATTATGTTACTTGACTTTTTAGCCAAATCTCAATTCTCCATTAAAGTTGAGGCCACATGTGATGCTGGAAGTGGGAAATACCTGTCTGGCCCAACCACGATCCTCTGAAAATGGCTCCAAGGAGCAAGAAACAAACAAAAAAACCCCTCCAATTTATTCCTACCTTCCTTCTTTAACAACATTTTTTTTTTTAAGGTAGGAAAATGCTGCTTGGTTTGTACAAGGACATTTGGCCTTGCACATATTGGGTGCTAAGTAGGAATGAGGAAAGTAATAAAGAAGCTTCATCAACAAGCTGGTTTATATAAGAGAGATAATAAAGGATGATTGAAAGGAGAAAAGTCCACCTGTGCTTTTGAGATGCCAGGGACCCAAGTGTACACACAAAGTTAGACTGAATTTAATGGGGATGAGGACTAGATATCACACTGATATCAGATTCTGGTTCCAGTCACTAACTTGCCAATGACCATGGGCAAGTGACTTCATCCCATGAGCCCTAGTTTTCCCTTATTCAAATATGGGGTAAGTCCAAGATGGTCTAAGGCAATATCCAAATCCCACCAATGCTGAATGCTTGAGGAAAAGAGGAATTGATTTCTATAAGGACACATGATTCTGGGTGAGCTAGGTTGGCAGCTCCAAGACAAATACTCTGAGATCATTTACTGTTTTGCTTTGTCCCAGGCCCTTTGCACTGAAATTCTTAGCATTCCAGGCTTCCCCAAATTGAGCTCCAACTTCCTTTCCAATTTCTATTGGCATTTCTGCCTTGTGTCTAAGCTTCTACTTTTCTGCAAATACCTGCTATATTCCTTCTCCTGCTAGGTTTATGCTGCCATAATCTGTCTTCTATCGCTGCTTACCCAAATCCTCCTTCATCCCTAATCACAATTGCATTTTTTCAATATGTCATTTCTGATATCCCCCTGCTTATCTCTCTCTAAAAATTTAATAAAATGTATCTTCCTCTAACCCAGGGTTTCTCAAACTCATCACTATAGATATTTTGGACCAGGTTGCTTTCTTTTTGCTGCAGGAGATTGTCTTTTTCATTGTAAGATGTCAGTAGCTTTCCTGTCCCTTTACCCACTAGATGCCAGTATTATCCTCCCACCTCTTCCCCACCCCTCCCAAGTTATGACAATTGAAAATGCCTCCAGACAAGGGTCCCTTAGGGGTGCAAAATCACCCTTGCTTGAGGATCACTGCTCTAATCCTCCATCCCATTCATGGTAGCACATGATTAGTGTTGGCCAATGAGTGGTTAATATAAGTGACATGTCACTTTTATGCTAAAGCATTGCACTGCTGTTGTGAAACCATTCAGAGCTCTCTTTTCTTCTGCCACAGTGACCAGCAAGGCCCCAGATGGTGGCTGCTTCATTGGACAGAATCTTGCAGTAGTGAGGAAGATATGGGACACAGCCTATAGCCATGCCACAAAAGATGTGTAGCATGAATGAGAAATATTCTTTATTATTTTAGACCACTGATATTTGTGTGTGTTTGTTGGGGGTGGGGGCAGGACTGCTATCACTGAACAATCTTGCTCATACTGAATGATGCATATCATGCAGCTGTAGATCTAATATTACCTGAACACCTTCTCTGTGCTATATACTACATTAAACTTTCAGGGATATACATGAATTTATCAATTTACAACCTAGTAACCTCTTCCATTCCAATGAAAGCCCAGAACAGCTC
This sequence comes from Phacochoerus africanus, assembly GCF_016906955.1. Lineage (NCBI taxonomy): Eukaryota > Metazoa > Chordata > Mammalia > Artiodactyla > Suidae > Phacochoerus > Phacochoerus africanus. Next base: position 185,055,914 of record NC_062546.1, on the reverse strand, counting down.
CAAATTCTATAAAGCATAATTCAAAATCTTTTATTTTTACCCTCCCACATACTTCTAATTTCCACTAAACCACACAGTAGTTGCCTAGATATTAGAGGGTCTGGAAGATCTTCTATTCTCTGTGTACATCTATCCCAGCATATCCACATGTAAGAGAGCATGCGTTAAAAGATGACAGAGGCCCTGGAGTGTATCCAGGCCACTGGTATCAGGAACCTCACATTATACCTCGATTTGCATAATGATACCTTACTAAGACACGGTGATTTTTATTTACTTCAAGGCACTGTCACACAAATTATCTCATTCAATGGACGGGTAGTTTTAATCTGACTGGTTTGGGTTTCGTTACAAAGAGAAAGGTCACACAGCTTGTTGGTGGCGAAGAGCTAGAATCTTTCCAGATCTTTTTGCACTCAACATGGTTCCAAGACTTTGCTCTAATGCAGGGTTCTGAGCAGAGATGTCCGCTATCACAGCCCAGGGCCCTAGCAAAAATCACTTCCTCTCTGTATTTGGCGGTCCCTGCAGATGTGCACTCAGCATCAAGCTGACCCTGAATCCCCTTGTTCTAAACAGGGTTGTCCAATCTGTCTTCTTACCCAATTCATGGCCAAAAGGACAATACCCATACTTTTGTCACAAAACTGAAGAGCTCACTAAAGATAGTCATAATGCTAGAATTCAGTTATTCTGGTTCAATATTTTCTGAATACCAGCCCACGTGTTGTGAGAGCAGTCTCTTCTTCCTTTTTGCCGTCTTCCTGGCTTCCTCACTTTGTTCCCAGTGACTGCTATTTCTTCCCTTCCCCTCCTCTTCATTTCTGTCATCCACGTTATGGAATAAAAATAGTTCTCTGGTCCACAGCATGGCTTGGGTTTAGAAACACAAGTAGAGCCAATCTCCGACTTAGCAGAAGATCCCATTTAAAGAATTCTTCATGAAATTATCTGGCCTCTGTTTATACTGTTCAATGTTCTTTGGTTCCCAAAGAAAACCATTCTGATGATTGATAGTTTTAGTAATAATGAGTCTTCCAGTTTTTAATATTAGCAAGATAGAAATATGTATATGATCGGTTCTGTATGAGACTCTGATCTGCCCAGGAACTTCATTATTTTTCCTTTTCAGGAGCTGATGGGTGGGGCGAGTAGCTCATGCATCTCTCCAAGTAATGATTCTCTGATTTTCAGAAACCTCAAGGGCTCCGTTTCTGGGACAACTCTTAAGAGCTTTATTATGCAATTTCAGTTTCAAGAAACTAATGTGAAGTAGGCCCCAAACAGTGTGGTGTGCAAGGCGGCAAGATTCAAAGCCCTAAGAGAGGGAGTGTTGGCAGCTTTTCTCTGAAATTCTCTGTTTCACATGACAGTGTGCTTTCTGCTGACCTGTAACCTCCATCTACTCACTGCTCACTGCAAGTACCCCTAGCCTCTCTGGCATATATGCTTTTGCTGACACTCTTCCCTTTGCCTACAACTTTCAAAACGTCTCCTGAGTTAGCTACCTGGCTTCTGCCTTATATTAGAATAATTGATAGTCTTGCCTCCATTTCCTACCAATACCATAGTAATACTAAATTCTTAACAATGTGAGGGCAAGAATTGTATATGATGTTTTTAAAAATCCTCAGTTACCTTCTAACACAGTGCCTTGGGCTCAGAATAGGTCTGCAGCACCAAAAAAAAAAAAAAAAAAGTTCAGTGCAATTTATGACTTGGTTCATTCAAAGGTGAGGTCACTCAGACAGGAATGTCACGCAAAGGAAGTAGGTCCAGCCCATCACTCTCCATGATTGAAAACCACAGCTGACGAATCAGCTCTGGCAGGTTGTCCTTCCAAAGCAGAAATGTTTAGGCAAAGAGGACCAGCTGTTTGATTGAGGAAGAGTAGAGAGTGCTACGAGCAGGGGCGAGGAGGAAGCCATTGTATGAAATTTCCTGGGTCTCTTATTTCACTGAGCTGCTAATAAATTGGCTTAAAGGAAAAAAAAAAAAAAAAAGCTAACCTGCCCAGGCCTAAATGTGATTCTTCCCCCAGACAGACAGGTACACCAGGCTGCAATCTAGGCCCATACAGTGCCCTCTGGTGTGACTGTAGACGGCAGGACCAGGAACAAAATCCTGGTCAGGGGAAACAGCAGTGTGCAAAGAGTTCACCTCCACTCCCTGGTGATGCTGTGTGACATAGTTCAAGGGTGACATTCACGGCAGCTAGGCTGCAGGGCAGGATGCTTTCAGGGTGCTTGGTAACATTGCATGGACAACGGAGGCTGCTCCAGCCCTAGTACATATTGGCAGGATCCCTGCTAATCCTGAAGGAAACTCCTCTGAACCACAGGTAATGTTGAAGTAGATGAATTTCTGTCAACATCCCTGCAGCATGCCGTTTTGCCATAGAGAGAGTTTTTCTTTCCTTTTTCACAATTGTCTAGTTAAATGTTTCCTTGGAAAAGAAGGATGAGCAGGGCTGCAGAGCCCAGGAATTTTTACCTGGGGTAAAAGGATAGAGTATGCATGTGTGTGCACATCTGACACTCCTCACACATGGGTCCTGAGTCTGGCTTCATCACCTCTCACTCTCCTTTGCAGAAAGTTCTCAGCCCACAAAGAGCACATTATGATCTGTTACCTTATTGTATAACTGTCCGTAATTATGTAATGCACATAATAACTTTATCTTTTAGTACTTCAGGATAGGTCTCCCACCCCAGATAGTTGTCAATGTCTGGAAAGCTTTAGAGTGTTTTTTGGTTTTTTTGTGCTTTATCATGGCTGGCACAGATACAGTTCTGGACACAGGGGCACTTCCCAGTGGATATTTGTGAATGGACTCATTAAGCAGCTTTATTATCTGATGCCTAGAGAATTTTATAATTTTCGCTACACCGTAACATTAAAATGTCTCCTAAGGGCTTATAGCCAGATTGGGAGAGCATAGAGACATTGGACATTATCTGTGTAATTCTATCTATGCATATAAATGGACAGACAAGGCTGTACTGTTAAACAGATGCATATGAGTGGCTTAGTGGACTGGCTGGTGATTTTTTCTCTAAAGCACTCAAACCATTTGTCTAACCCCTAAGTGGGTGGCATACGTTTAATGTAAGCACAATATTAATAGGAACTAACATTTATTGAGCACTTACTATGTGCCAGGCATGTCCTAAGCCCTTTACATATTTTAGCTCATTTAATCCTCACCAAAAAAAACCCTATAATTATCCCTGTGTTAGAGATAAGAAAGGCTGAGGGAAGTTGAGCAGCTGTCTTTTTTGAGTAGCAGGTCTGTCTTTGAACCCGGACCTCCTGGATTCCAAACCCATGCTTTTAATCACTTAGCTGTACAAGAAAAAATACGTTCACTCACATTTATTCTCTACCTCTTGATCTGTTTTAAAATAGATAGGAAAAATTTGTTTTTATTTTATCACCGAGGGGAGGTTTTCTTCTATTTTTGTATTCTAAACTTTAATGTTAGGCCAAGTGTAAGGCCATCAGCTTGGCATTTAGGGATATTGATAGGCAATTTGGATCCATGCCACAGAGAACATCCCTGGAAAGGGATATACTGATTAAAGATGAAATGAGGCTAATGTACTGCTCTTGGGAAAAGATTAAATGTGCTCACAATGAAAGAGCAGACATGACCATAATTAATGAAGTAATAATCACTTTGGGGCTTAAGTAAGACGATTCTTTGATTACAACTGTTTCCATTTGAAGTAAGCTGGAAGGACTCTTTGGGCTGTGGTAAATATCAGTAAAACTGTTTCATCTTAGGGTTGCAGTTATGCTTGATCAATTTATCTGTCATTTCCATAGAGCTTCTGAGGTTTTCTTCTTCCTGTCTTTGTGCTTTCAATTGATTTTAATCAGAGGCAAGATGCTGACTCAGCTTCTAGTCTGAATTTATTCAACTGGTGCAAAGATTCAGTGGCAGGATTGCATTTACATTTTTATCACTGCCTTTTAAACCTGAATAATTTATCATTTCATTCCAGCCCCTCACCCCCACCATTTTATAGAACAAGAACAAAGTTCTTGCTTTTGTAATCAAACTTAGTTTGGATATCCTGCCATTTTTCATGGACTTCTGACACCGTCTTTTCTGTCAGGGTGAAGTTTGGGGGGGTACTTTTCTTTCTCCTGTGACCTGATTCATTTCAGTTGGGTTGGTCAGAGACTTCATTGTGTTCATTCCCTTTCAAAGTGTGTAGATTCTGCAACAAATTAACTGGCTACTAAATTAAAGACTTTTGGCCAAGAATCTGATATATTCCTTAAAAATGCATTTTTTTTTCTAAATGAATAGATAAAAAAGGGAGGTAATCTTATAGATTTCTGCAGGAGGGGTGGGCTTCTTTCTTGGACAATTTCACTGTTCAAAAGTGGAAGTGATGGTCCTAATGTAATCAATATATATACAATATTGTATATATTACAATCTCTTTTTCTCACACTATCACAATGAAGATAATGTGAAAAAAAGAATGTGTATATATATATGTATATGTATGTATATATATATATATATATATATATATACACATATATATATATATGTATTCCTGGATCACCATGTTGTACAGCAGAAATTGACTCAACACTGTAAATAAACTATACTTTAGTAAATATAAAATAAGAATTTAAAAATTCTGTTCATAGGCATTATTGCCTATGTATACTCTTGCTTACTCTATACTGGTGTCTTAGACCAGAAAGAAATCATTCCATCCTTTTGTCAGTTAATAAACAAGAATGAATAAACCCAAGTCTGTGCACACACATGCAGCTCAAGTCAAGACTTTTTATTTAGTGTATGGAATTAGAAACACACCAATGTTTCCTCAAACTAAAATATTACTACTTTGTAATTTTATGAAAAAATTCACCTTATGTTCATTAAAAAGCAAGCACTTTTGTAAATTTAAAGTGGGTGTTTAATCATCAAAACCTTAAGAATTCCTCAGTCTCATTCAGGGACCTGCTTTAGAACTGGGGGGTCATCAGGATTAGTGACTCTATGAGTGCATTAAAATATGCAATTAAGGAGTTTCTTTCATGCTCAGTGGTTAACAAATCTGACTAGGAACAATGAGGTTGTGGGTTTGATCCCTGGCCTTGCTCAGTGGGTTAAGGATCCGACATTGTCCTGAGCTGTGGTGTAGGTTGCAGATACAGCTCGGATCCCGCGTTGCTGTGGCTCTAGCATAGGCCAGTGGCTATAGCTCCGATTCGACCCCTAGCCTAGGTACCCCACATGTCGTGGGAGTGGCCCAAGAAATGGCAAAAAGACAAAAAAAAGCAATTAAATTTAGTGGTAGGATAATTAATTTAATATACTAATTTGGCTAGGCTATGCTGCTTAGTTGTTTGATCAAACACTAGTTTAGATGTTGATTGATATAATTAACATCTATATCATTAGACTTTTGAGTAAAGCAGATGACATGCCATAATGTGGGTGGGCCATATCCAATCAGTTGAAGGCCTTAAGAGTAAAGACTGGGAGTTCCTGTTGTGACTCAGCGGTTAATGAACCTGACTAGCATCCATGAGGATGCAGGTTCAATCCCTGGCCTTACTCAGGGAGTTAAGGATCTGCCAATGCCGTGAGCTATAGTGTAGGTAGCAGATGTGGCTCGGATCTGGTATTTTTGTCTCTGTGGTGTAGGCTAGCGGCTACAGCTCTGATTGGACCCCTAGCCTGGGAGCCTCCATATGCCACGAGTGTGGCCATAAAAAGACACACACACACACACACAGAGTAAACACCGAGTTTCTTAAAATGGAGAAAATTCTTCCTCAGGATTATAAAGCAGAAACTGCCCGAGTTCCCCACTTTCTGAGTATTGTGAAATTCAGACTCAAGATGACAATAGCAACTTTTTCCTGAATTTCCAGCCTGTTAGAATTCCTCCCTCCCTATAGATTGTGTATTCGCCAACTGCCATTATTATGTGAATAGTTCCTTAAAATCTTTCTTCCCCCTCTCTCTCTCTCTCTCCATCCCCTCCCCCTCTCCCTCTCTTTCTCTCTCTCTCTCCTAATGGTTTATTCCTTGGCAGAACCCTGACTAATACAAATGGCAGTTTTCCTATTTCCCCATGGAAATGACATCCCAACCCAACACACTCTGTCATTCCTTTTAACTTAAAATTTTAATGCGTATTTCCCATCGTTGTACCCAGGCTGCAATTTGTAGCAGTTGATTGATAGTGGTAAATGATGAGATTTCTGTCATGTTCTAGGACAAATCTCAACTCCTGACATCCTTGGGCTCAGCTTGCATTTTGCAAGTTCCTCACCTATAAGATGGAAATAAAAATAGTACCTGTTTCATAGGGATGTTGTAATAATTAATTGAGACCACATATGGTTTTGTAACTAGCGAACCCTCAAAAACTCTGCAATTGTCTCTACCCCTTGAATAGCTGCTGTACAAGATCAGAAAGAAAGAAAAATTATGGTCACTGCTCACTAGGTAAAAGGTATGGTTTGGTCAAGGGGGACTCATTACTTGTCTATGGATGTCACTGTCTAAACTTCCTCTCATTTCTTCTGTGTCCAACGCAGTGAGGGAGAGTCACCTGTAGAAAATGGGATGTAGTCAGGTGAGAGTAATCGCAGTATAGTGCTCTCTTAAAGGGCTGAGGAGAAATGTAGGGTGTGGAGAAAAGAATTCCTTCTTCCATTCCCATCACCAACAACACACTCACCTTCTCTTATTCTGATGATTCTCTACAAGTCCAGATTGGGAGTTTGGTTTAGTAACAGAGTCAACATAGTGGTAATTTGGAAAGAGAGAAAAAAAATACGTTTTCAATTGGTGATAATCATTTCTAAGTTAATCTCCTGTCACTGAGTGGGGCTGAGGGGCATTTCCTTCGGGCATCTGGATGAGACCTAAGCTGCAGGTAGGGCAGTAATATGAACAGCTCCTAGTTGGTTGGGGTGAAGAACTGGGGATCATCAATCTCTCTTTGGGCTTAGGTTTTCCCAAGGGCAATTATGGGGAAATTAAAGAATGATTCTGTAGATAAATGAAATCAGAAGAATATTCCACTTGTCTAGTAACTTCTGGCTAATAAGACCTATTCTATATCAAAGATGAAGATGAATGGGATAAGCTCCATCCTCTTACTTTTATTAAAGGATTATTATTAGTGCTAATAATTCTCAGAGTCATGCTTTATGTTTGGAATATGTAAAAACTATGGAGTGGTGAAAATTAATCAGGAAGCAGCTAAGGTACTTGAAAGAAAAGGAGATATTATAAATAGGTCCCATATCATAGTCAAAAAACACTCTCCATACCTTATGCAAAAATCCAATTTTCTTTATTGGATGTCTCAAAGAGAATAAACAAACAAAAAAGAGATGATAAAGATGATTGGGCAGAGTTGGAAAACATAAAAATATATCATAAAAATAAAATAATTTCTAAACTATGAATAAAAATTCAATCCACTAAATTCAAGTTAAAGTTTCTAAAAAAATATTTATGAAATTGCCATCATAAGAAGATGAAATCAATAAGTCTGCAGTCAAAATTCACATGGAAAATTATTATAAAAGTAATGTTATTCTGTTAATGAATACAAATATCACTTTATTGCTTTATGGTTTTTGGTGATATTTGCCATTACGATCAGTGTTTAGTAAGTTGTACTTTGTTTTGATTTCTTCTCTCATTCTCAGTAAATAACCACATCACACCTCCCAAAAAAATAAAATTGCCAAAATTAAGTGCTCAGTGTATGGGAATACAATACATGAGGCACAAACTGAAAGTTTATTATTGAACTTGAATAGATGTATGAATGAATTGCCCATAAAGCAATACAAAGAGAGTGGGAGAGTAAGAAAGTGTGTTGAGAGATAAATGTAGATAAGGATGTGGTGAGAGAGTGAAGGAGAAGAACAAAAAGCATAAAAACATGAACGAGGGAGTTCCCGTCATGGCGCAGTGGTTAACGAATCCGACTAGGAACCATGAGGTTGCGGGTTCGGTCCCTGCCCTTGCTCAGTGGGTTAACGATCGGGCGTTGCCGTGAGCTGTGGTGTAGGTCGCAGACGCGGCTCGGATCCTGCGTTGCTGTGGCTCTGGCGTAGGCCGGTGGCTACAGCTCCGATTCGACCCCTAGCCTGGGAACCTCCATATGCCGCGGGAGCGGCCCAAGAAATAGCAAAAAGACAAAAACAAAACAAAACAAAACCCATGAACGAATCAGTAGTAAAAAGAAAATGATAGAAACAAATACAAATATACTAATAACATCAATAATCTGACTGGGCTAAACCCAAAAGACTAAAGCTCTAATTACCAGAGTTAAAACAAATATTTAATGATTTTCTTTAAAGAAATTCATTGGAATGAAACCTAAGGAGACAGAATGCCTGAAAGTGAAAGAATCAGAAGTGGAAGGATGGAAAAAGATGTGGCAGAAAAACTGCTAAACATTTTTGATAACCATCTGAAAAAAAGGTATTGTTACCTTTTGAGGAATAATCATTTAAAAATGTTATGTTATATATACACAGTGGAATACTACTCAGCCATAAAAAAGAATGAAATAATGCCATCTGCAGCAACATGGATAGAACTAGAGACTCTCATACTGAGTGAAGTAAGCCAGAAAGAGAAAGATAAATACCATATGATATCATTTATATCTAGAATCCAATAGACAGAACAAATGAGCCTTTCCACAGAAAAGGAAATCATGGGCTTGGAGAATAGACTTGTGGCTGCCAAGGGAGGGGGCAGGGAGGGGGGGTGGATTGGGAGCTTGGGGTTAAAGGATGCAAACTATTGCCTTTGGAATGGATTAGCAATGAGATCCTGCTGTGTATCACTGGGAACTATGTCTAATCATCTATGGTGGAGTATGATAATGTGAGAAAATAGAATGTGTACATGTATGTGTAACTGGGTCACCATGCTGTATAGTAGAAAAAAATTGTATTGTGTAAATAATTTTAAAAAATGAAATAAGTTAAAATAAATAAATAAATAAAAATGCTATGTTGTGAATTTATCAGTCTTTCCTTTTGTGCATGACTTTTTCAAAACAACTTTACTAAGATATCTTTAACATGTATAAAGTAAGTTTAAGATAAATATATGTATATAAAAAGATCACCACAATCAAGCTAAATAACCTATTCATTACCTCTACATACTTACTATTGTGTGTGTGTGTATGTATTCAGAAGATTTAAGATCCATCCTCTTAGTAAACTTCAAGTATATAATACAGTCCCATGCTGTACATCAGATCTCCATAAGGTACCATTAAAAAAGATTAATAGCCACAGATATGGAGAATGTGATTTGCCATACCTGCAACCTCTTTAGAATGGATGGATATTTTCAGCTTGAGGAACACAGTCACAATTGGGACAATAGAAAAAAATCTCATTTTAATAACCTCTTCCACAATATCCATAATCATGTCTGCATGTTTTCAAAATTTCCATAAATATCATATTTATCAATCTGAAAATAAAAAAGACATTTAATAAAAGAGATACTACATAATAATAAAGGGTTTAATTCAATAAACATTGTTAAATGACAATTATAAACTTGTAAATCCTTAGCTATACTTAAAATAAATGAAAGAAGATATATCTACAGGGAGATAGATACAAATTTATTGTCTTCACAGGAGATTTCCACACACATTTCTCAGCTATTAATAGATCAACAAGTAAAATAATATTAATAATAGTGGTAGTTATTATATCTTAAAACTATAGAATATTGAAACAACAAGCTTGATTTAAAAACATAGAAGACATTTTCAAAAGGTAACAATATATAGTCATTCAACACACATTTAGGATATTTATAAAAACGGGCCATATTCTAGGCTATATAAAATGTCTCAACAGATGTCTGTCTAATGCGTAGATATCCAAGAGGCATGTTCTCTAATCAGAGTGAAGTTAAGCTAGGAGTCATTAACAAAAATGTAAATGCAACTACATGCATAAGCATTCTCTTGTGGCTCAGTGGGTTAAGAATCAGGCCTTGTCATTGCAGGGGCTTGAGTCACATCTATAGCATGAGTTCAACCCCTGGCCCCAGAATTTCTAAACACCAAGGGTGCAGCCAAAAAAGAAAAAAAAATGCATCTATGTATTTGTTAATGTTAAAAGCTCTAAATATCTTATGGGTCAAAAAAGATGTAAGGATGTCATATGTCAAACACAACTAAATGAGAATGAAAACACTACATTGACAGTCTTTAAAATATAGTGAAAATAGGAGTCCCCGTCGTGGCGCAGTGGTTAACGAATCCGACTAGGAACCATGAGGTTGCGGGTTCGGTCCCTGCCCTTGCTCAGTGGGTTAACAATCCGGCGTTGCCGTGAGCTGTGGTGTAGGTTGAGACGCGGTTCGGATCCCGCGTTGCTGTGGCTCTGGCGTAGGCTGGCGTAGGCTGGCAGCTACAGCTCCAATTCAACCCTTAGCCTGGGAATCTCCATATGCCATGGGAGTCGGCCCAAGAAATAGCAACAACAACAACAAAAAAAAGGACAAAAAAGACAAAAAATATATATATATAGTGAAAATAGGACTAAGATGGAAAGTTATAGCCTAGTATAATTATATCAGAAAAGAAGATGAAAAATTACTTTTTACTGATTTTAGTAGTGAAAAGTAATGAGATAATCAAATTAAGACACTAAACAAGAAAACAGAATAAATCACAGGAAATAATAAAGATAAGGATAAAAATTAGTTAAATGGAAAACAAATGAAATAAATAAATGAAACAGACCAATAAAGCACAATTTCTTTTATTAATGTGTTCAGAGAAACAACTGTGCCAAGATTAACTGAGAAAGAACTAGTACATGTAAAAATACTGGAAATGAAAAAAGGAACATAAGAATAGATATTGCAGAGGTATAAAAAAATAATATAGCATGAACTATTTTCTGTGGAAGTACATTTGTAAACTTAGATGAAATAAACAGGTTTCTCCCCCCAAATCTAAAGTGACTCAATAAGAAATAGAAAGCCTCAAGGGTTCTATAAAAATTAATAAAATTCAATTTACAGTTAACCATAATCCTATGAAGAAAACAACAAACCTAAATTATTTAACTGGCTAGTTTTCAAGGCATAATTTAAAATCATTAACAATGAGTGTAGTGTGTGAGCTAAATATCCATGTTCAATACCAGTTATAAACATTAGGTACAGGCATGGTGATGTATACTTACCGTCAGTCCTAGTATTATTATAAGACTTTCAAGGAGTGATTGTTCCAAAAATATGAAAACTCTTAGAGACAGGCAAAGGGAAAATTCTCCCCCATTCACTATGAGGTCAACATACTCTTGATGTCAAAAATAGACAAGGACAGAAAGAAAAAGTAAAATTACAGGTTTGTTTTACAAATATAGATATGAAATTGTCTAAACAAGATATTAACAAAATAAATTGGATGGTATGTAAAACTAGGATGCATCATAATAAAATTAAGTTTATTCCACCAAAAAACAGTGATTTGTTGCACACAAGATATCTATAAATGTAATTATGATATGAACTGAACATAGGAAATATACATATAATTATCTCCATAGATGCCAGAAAAGCATTTGATGAAATCCAATGCATATTCCATAGATTTAAATATATGTTTGTACATGTACATGTCTTATATATACTTATGTATATATGTGTATATATAATTATATGTTATATAAATATCCTTATATAATTGCATAAGTATATTCTTAAAAGTATATATAATTTATGTATACATTACATATAGATGCATAAAGCTAGTTATAAATAGTCTATATATACATATAAGAATGTAAATATATATGTTAAGTATATCATATATATGTATTCGAGTACAGATACCTATAATTATATTGGTATGTAATTATACATATAGATGTAAGGTAGGGTAAGTTCAGTTATTGCATGCTTTTATTTTGGGAGTGTCTTGGCTAATCATAGATTTTTGTTCTTCCATACAAATTTTAGAATAAATTTGCAACCTTTCTAAAGAGTCATTTAGGATTTTTAGTGGGAACTATATGGAACACATAAATCACTAAATATGAAAATGATATCTTTATGATATTTGGGCTCTTTTCATTTAGATCTTTTCTTCAGTCAAAAAACTGAAAATATAAAAGAAAATATCTTTATTTCCCTTATCCTTTGATATAGGGAAAGATTTCTTAAATAGGACACAGAAAGCCTAAGCACAAAGAAATGATTGATATATTTGACTATAATAAAAATAATTTTTATTAAAAGATATTACAAAGGAAGTGAAAAACAAACTATATATCATGAGAAGATATTTTATTGATACAAGAACTAACAAATATTTAGCCCTGCATATATCTGGACAAAACTTTCCTTGAAAAAGACACATGCACCTGCATGTTCATTGCAGCACTATTCACAATAGCCAAGACATGGAAATAATCCAATGTCCATTGACAGATGATTGGATTAGGAAGAGGTGGTATGTCTACACAATGGAATACCACTCAGCCATAAAAAAGAACAAAAGAATGCCATTTGCAGCAACATGGATGGAACTAGAGACTCTCATACTGAGTGAAGGAAGTCAGAAAGAGAAAACAAATACCGTATGATATCACTTATATCTGGAAGCTGACATAAGGCACAAATGAACCTTTCCATAGAAAAGAAAATCATGGACTTGGAGAATAGACTTGTGGTTGCCAAGGGGGAGGGGGAGGGAGTGGGATGGATGGGGTGCATTGGGTTAATAGCTGCAGACTATTGCCTTTGGAATGGATTAGCAATGAGATCCTACTGTGTAGCACTGGGAAGTATGTCTGGTCACTTATGATGAAGCATGATAATGTGAGAAAAAAGAATGTATACATGTATGTGTAACTGGGTCACCACACTGTACAGTGGAAAATTGACAGAACACTGTAAATGAAAAAAAATTAAAAATGAAATGAAATATAATGAAAAAAATAAAAGAAGAAAGAAAAAAATGAAAAAATGAAAAAAATAATGAAAAAATAAATGAAAAAAAATCATTGCATATGAAAAAGCCCAAATATTTAGCCCCAAATATATGAAAAACTTCCACAAACCAGTAAGAAAAATATAAACAATAGAAAAACAGACAAACTATTTGAAACAACATTTCACAGAATAATATGTAAATGGCAAATGAGCATATAAGAGTCACTGTTTCATTAACATCTAAGAAAGTACAAACTAATATCAAAATGAAATACCCTGTGAGGCTTCTTAGAGCTCCCTGTTGGCTCAGCAGGTTAAGTATCCAACATTGTCATTGCTGTGGTGTGGTTTCAATCCCTGTCCTGGGAATTTCTATATGCAGTGGTTACAGCCAAAAATAAATAAATAAATAAATAAATAAATAAATAATACATAAATAAATCTTCTCAATTGGGATGTCAAGAAGCCCCCCAAGTGTTGGTGGGATTAAAGTACTTTAAAGGGAACTTGTAAGTTGAGTCAACATTAATACAACTACATTGGAAAACAGTTTGCCATTCTTTGTAAAGTTGAATATTTACAGCCCCGAGGCCCAGTTATTTTAATTTTAAATACACAGTCCAGGAAAATTCTTACATAAGTGTGCTATAAGACATGTAAGTATGTTCCCAGAAGCATTATCCATGATTTCAAAAACTGGAGAGAACTTAATGTACATTGATGAATATTTCTCTGTTCCATCTTTGCACAGCACAGCAGAATAGTCTGAGTGGAAATCTATAGCTACATGAAGCAGCAAAGATCAATCTCAAAATCGTAATGTTCTGTGGAAAAAGCCACTTGCAGAAAACTTTGTAGTCTATCTTACCATTTTTATAAACTTTAGAATTTAGCAAAGTTGCAGACTTTTTTTTGTTAGATATGTGCATGATGAAATTATCAAAAAGTTAAGGAAATTATAACTAATGAATGTAAAAGAATGGTTACCTCTGGGAGATAGAAGAATGAGATAGGAAGAAGGAAACAGGTAGATAAAATGGAATTGGTAATGGTCTAGCTCTTAAATTGGAATGTAGGTCTATGGGTTCATGTTATTATTGTGCATTAACACTTAAAGATATTCTTTTGAATGCATCAGACATATGCATATATATCTGTATATCTACATGTACGTGGTATAAGCTGTATCCCTGGCAGGTGGAATTGCATGGAGGCCTATTTCATGCTAAGTGGGAACATTGTTTTATTTTACTAAATTATTAACAGGTTAGATTTTATGATACTATAGCTAGACAGAAGAATTTTGCAAATACTTAGAAGGAGAGTAGGATCCTGTAATAAAACAAATTATTGAAATTAGATCTCCTTGGGATCCAAGTGAAGGGTGGAAGACACACTGTAAGGTGACCCCAGGGATCCACAACCTGTGGATCATCCCCTTGAGTGGGGACAGGGCCTGTGACTTGCTTCTAACCAGTAGAATATAACTGAGGTGATGGGATATCACACCCATGATTAGGTTATGTTATAGGGTAAAAGTGCTGGAATGTCCCTCCTGTTTCATTTTATAAGAATCTGTCTTGGAGTTTCCATCATGGCTTAGCGGTTAAAGAACCTGACTAGCATCCATGAGGATGCAGGTTCAATTCCTGGCCTCACTCAGTAGGTTAAGGATCTGGCATTGCTGTGATCTGCGGTGTAGGTCATAAATGTGATTCAGATCCCATGTTGCTGTGGCTGTGGTGTAGGCCGGCAGCTACGGCTCTAACTGGACCCCTAGCCTGGGAACCTCGATATGTTACAGGTTATTTTTTTCTAAAAAGAAAAAAATAAAAAATAAAAGAAAACAAAAGAAAAGAAAATATCCTAGAAAACCATAGAGAGAGATTTCCTTCTGTCCTCAAGGAAGCAAACAACCATATTGTAAACTGCCTATGGAGAGTGCCACGTGATAGGGAACTGTGGGCAACCTCTAGGATCTGAGGACCAAGAGCCAGTAAAGAGCTGGGGCCCTCACTCATACAAAAGAAATGAATCCTTCCAACAACCTGATCCTTCCTTAATTTAGTTGTCAGAGGAGAAAGCAGCCCGGCCAATATCTTGCCTTCTGCCTGGACCCGGATAAGCTGTGCTGGAACTCCCGACCCACAAAAACTGTGAGACAATACATGTATGTTGTTTTATGTGGCTAGATTCATGGGAATTTGCTAGGCAGCAATAGAAAATGAATATATCAGTGTATCCTCTTCTATTTGTATTCCTACAACACAACACAGTGCTTAATTCATAAAAAATCTAGTTCAATGTTGGGTGTAAGTGTGTGCGTGTGTGTGTGTGTGTGTATATATAGATGGATGAATGGGAGAAGTAGACAAGCCCTCACCTCTTCAAATCCATCCCCAGGATGCTAATCAGATGTTTCTGGCAACAGAAGAAAGCTGCCATTTGGGGAGGTGGGTAAGGATAATGCCAGAGTCATGCAATTCCATGAGCTGGTAGGCAGGGAAGAAATGAGGACCTGGACCCAGGCTGTTGTCTCAAGTCTGTAATACCTGGAGAAACATTCTAAACACCAGGGATAGTTTTACCAAGAAGCCAATGAACTTAAGTTTTGGGGACTCTTCACTAACATCTGCTTCTTCCAAGATGCTAGGAGAGTGCCTAGCAATTTTGCATTTGTAATTTTGGATTCATTTTATTTGAGAGGACCTCATAGACTCCAAAAGCTGATCTACCTAGATCTACCCCAAGTTATAGAGAATATGGAGCCTATACATATGTTCATCTTTGTAGACGCAGAATATCAAGTAAGATGTTTGCAAATAAAGGCGTTAAACAAGTACTTAAACGAAAGTGCCAAGTTCCCAGTTGAAAGATTTCTTTCATTTATTTATCCATTTATTCATGCATTAAGTCATTCATTCAATAACTGCATAAGTTTACTCCCTTAGTGCAGCTCTGATCCTCCAGCAGTGTGTGCTGATGCTCTTAGCATTTTGGAGTCCTCACCCGATGCCTTATCTGCCTTTAGTTTGCCTGTCTCAGAAATTGTGGTGATGTGTCACATTCCACATCCATAGGTTTATGCTGGCCATGCTTTTTCCCATCTTTGAGCCTGATGAACAGAGACTTTCATTCTCCTAATTTGATCAGCTTCTCAGCTGTTATAGGCTTTCTCCCAGCCTCTAGCCAGTAGGGTCATTGATGTCTTTCTAGAAATCCAACTATGTCTGAATGTCTGGGGGATCGATCCCAGATTTGCTTTGCAAGGGGAGGCTGAAAAGCCCAGTGCAATTGTATAGTTTGACACTGCCAATTCCCCTCCCAAATCTGTTAATGCACCCTGGAGCTGAAAGTCATAGGCCACAACTGCTCCACATTGAGTTGATAAACAAACCATAAATAACTCCATAGGCACATCATAAACATGGGGCCAACCTGTCTTTTCCAGCCCATCTGTCTCTGAAGGCTAAAGGAGTAATGTGAACTAGGGAACTTAATTCCCAGGGGCTTTCACCAACATGAAGGGATCAAAACTTAAACCAGAAGTTTCTCTTGTGGGTGGAATGGAGCATCTGGGCTTCACCTTTGCTAAAGTCAGAACAAGAGGAAAGGGGCTGGTATAACTGAAGGAAGGATAAAGAATAGACCAGAGAAAGAAGCAAAGAACCAATACTTGATTCTAACAGGGATGGGGAGGTTCCTTAGGAAAATACTTATAAATAAATCTTTTTGCCAATGCATGTATATGAACACATATGTGTATGTGCACACACATACACACACACACACACACACACACACAGACTTCTAGATGACTAGAGGACCCTTTCATCTTTACTTGTGGAAAGAACATTATAACCAGGGCTGCAGTTAGGCCAAAGCAGGTTGAAATCAGCCTGTATGTTTTCTCTTCTGTCTACATAGGTTTAGAAATATTTTTATATGAAATGCCTTTAGAAAGTATATGTGTTTTGCAATTTGCCATAGTCTCCACCACTCCCTGACACCACACCTGACGCACCTCATAATGTCTATTACCTCTCTGGCCTCTAGAACAGGGTTTCTCAACCTCAGTACTATAATTATTTGCCGAAGATTATCCTATACATTGTAGGAAATTTAGCAGCATCTCCAGCATCTGAGGATGCCCGCTAGATGCCAGTAGCACCCATCCCCTGCATCAACCAGTTGTGACAACCAAAAATTTCCAGTTCTCTCTTGTAACAAAATCGCCAGTTGAGAATACCTGCTCCAGAAATATGTGTATTTACCCTCCATGCATAGGTTTTCTGAGAATAAGAAAGGTAAAGTGGTTTATTCAAAGTCTCATAGCTAGTTTATGGCAGGGTCAGGAGCAATGCTATGACTTCATACACTTAGCACAGTGCACTTTTTCCCCTAGCGTGCATAGAAAATCTCCAAATTACCCATTTTCCCTTTATATTAGAATCCTCTGAGACTTATAAGAAGCATTTATCAAAGGGATATTATTTGCCAGTTTTAATATATTTTGGGGTAAAAAATGGCCACTTGTACAATTTTGAAGGGATTACCCCATCTCTGAGCTCAGTTTCCTCACCTATTAAAAGGAGTCATGGTGGTACCTGATGTCAAGCCAGTCTGTACTAAATGGCAAGAATGTTGGTTGAGGCTGGCGTTATCTAATTGGTTCTTGATTATGTCATACTGGTTGTTAATTTATTTGAACATCTTACTGCCTGTCTTATCAGGTTGTTGTAAGGTTTAAATAAGATGATCCAAACAGCGATGGGCACAACTCTATACTCATGACACTGTTAGCTATTATTTTGATGCCCAAAGTCACAATCAGATAAAAGAAGGAAGCCCATACCTGCCACTTTGACCTTACATCCTACTCTGTTCCCCTCCTTAGCATGCCTCAGTCACAGCTGGGAGTTTTTCATTTTTCTGCCTTGGGCTCATTCCTACCTTAGGGCCTTTGCACTTCCTGTGTTTTCTGTCTGAAATTCTCTTACCCCAGACCTTTATTTTGCTCCTTCATATTATGAATATTTTGGCACAAATGTCACATCTTTAGGGGTTCTTTCCTAACATTCTTTTATAAAAGAGTACCTACCTAACCAGTTCCATATAGCTTTGTGCTATCTGGACTGGTATTATTAATTTATGATGATGATGTGTCTTCCCTCCCTTTCACAAATAAGGAATGTGTCTTGCAGCACTCTAGTTTCAGCGTCCTACTATGTCATGGTAATAGAAGCAGGAAGCCTAGGGTAAAACCCTGATGATCAATTAATACTTGTAGGAGGAATAGGAGTTCCTATTGTAACTCAATGGATTAAGAACCCAACACAGTGTGGGGAGGATGCAGATTTAATCCATGGCCTTACTCAGTGGGTTAAAGATCTGGTGTTGCTGTGGCTGTGCTCTAGGCTGGCAGCTGCATCACCCATTCAATCTCTAGTCCCGGAAACTTCCATATATTGCAGATGCTGCTGTAAAAGCAAACAAAAACTTGTAAGAGGAATAAATAAAGAAGAAACTTCGGTACTGATTCCAAATCTAGTGCTCTTTCCACTCCTTTAGCTATAAGACCATGTAGGAGAAGATGAATGAAATTCAATCCCCGATGTGTTCATTCCTTTAGCAAACACCTTATTGGGAATCGACCCTCCATGCAGAAAAACTCAATAAGCAAATTTCAGTTTCTACTATTCTTCATTGTCAGATACCAGTGAGTAGGAAAAATAGAGCTCACTACTTATAAAGAGTACAAAAATGCTTTTGTTTGTTTGCTTTGCGTTAGTATTACTCCAAAGTTTTGAGAGCCCATTGGTGTTGAAACTCTTACATAGAGTCTCTACTATGTGCCAGATGATGCACTAGGCACCATAGTTTCCAAAATGGATGAAGCTGGTCCGTATGTTCGAGCTGGTTTTGCATCTCCTTGTCTTCTCTGTTCTCTTTCTATTGCTTTATTCCGTTGCTCATTCACCCTCACCTGGAATATGGGAGAGCTTTCTACTGGAAGGCATGCTCCCTTGCCTCTTATTGGTCAAGACAGGCTTCAGGGATAGAACTTGCTTTACTCTTTTAATTTGTATTTCTTAGGATTCCCACATTTTTAGGACCATCTGTAAGCTAGCACACAGTCTGCTCAATTCTACCTTTTTTTTTTTTTCTTTGCTTCTAGTTAAAAAAACCAAACCAAAATAAACAAAAAATACCGAAAACCATATACATTCTGTTTTTTTATGAGAATTTAAAATCTAAACATTATATGTAAATAGACAGGAATAATGTAAGTAATAAACACAGGGAATCCTATGGATGTCTTATGGATCCTGATTCACTTTGTTAGGTAATACATTTATGGTCCTTTGTCTTTGAAATCTGTCTGATTGGCTCTTCTAGGTGCTAAACAGAGGATTTTTAATTTTAGGTTGTCATGTGGCTGTCTTTGTAGGATTCTCAGTGCTTCCCATAACTCATATTCCAATCAATTCTTCATATGTGTGCTCCTGGAACTGTGCTCTGACTCTGCTTATAGCGGAAGTGGTTATCCTCCTTTTAGCCTCTGAAATTCTTCCTCTAAAGTTTGGGATGTTGCTCAGTAACTTTACAGAAATTTCCATCACCTTCAGTTCTCACCCCTGAAAATATCCTTCATCTTTCCAGCTTATTACCATTGGCTCTGCCTCTGGCACAGGTGACTCAAATTCTGGAGCATTATTTTGATCAAGGTCCAAATGAACATGTGTGGAAAAATAGAGCTCAGTAGAGCGTATAGGCTGTGCACATGAAGGAGACATTACCCTTCTAGGGATCTAAGCATTAGGATAGCTGGATACCTGAGCGGAAATTCAGTATCAGAGCAAATCTCACTACAGGGACTCAGTTGGCCACCTGCAAGGATGGCCACTCTTCATTTGACAGGGAGCTTTAAAGCCAATTCTTATTGTTTCACCCCTGTGAGTCCAAATTATGCACAGTTCATCAAGTTTTTCCCAAGATTTATGGCTTTTAGAGTGTTGGGAACATAAGCGTGAATGGGGAGTTCCCATTACGGCGCAGTGGAAACAAATCTGACTAGGAACCATGAGGTTTCAGGTTCGATCCCTGGCCTTGCTCAGTGGGTTTAGGATCTGGTGTTGTCATGAGCTGTGGTGTAGGACACAGACACAGCTTGGATCTGGTGTTGCTGTAGCTGTGGTGTAGGCTGGCAGCTCAGCTGTAGCTCTAATTCAATTTGACCCCTAGCCTGAGGAACCTCCATGTGCCGTAGGTATAGCCTTGAAAAGCAAACAAACAAACAAACAAACAAACAAAAAACCATGAATGGGACATTTTGGCTCTCAATCGTCAATTTGGTACCATTACATTATTTTAACACCCATGATCATTGCTTGGTATTTCTCCAATCTAGTCTTTTTAAAGAGAAAATTAGTTGGGGCCCAAAGAAGATATTGAACATTCCAATTTTTTCCAAGACTGGAAAATGGAAACATGATCAGTAATAGCACTGATCTGCTTTTGCACCTGCCTGCTCACACACAACTTTGAACTCCCCAGGCATTTCTTAGGGTGCTCACTGGAATTCACTCTTGTGTTCACCAAACTGTCAACAACAAGTCATTACTTAGTGTCTATCATTTTATCTTTCCTGTTCTGGTCCCCTGATCATTGTTTTCAATTTCCAAAGCCACTTAGAGGAATCTGAATGATGCCATCACTAAGGTGACCTCTATGTTAATACCAATGTTTACGCCAAGGGGATCATTACTCTAAGTTGTCAGTCAAGAGTATTGCTATGGCCTTGCTCAAGCTAGAACAATGACATAGTCCATAATTTTCTGTCCCACTTTCCATAAAAACTGCACTTACTGAGGCCCTTATGGTGGCAGCTTCCTTGGAGTTACCTCTAACCTGACTATCCATAGTCCATGAAGGCAGGTAGAGTATTAGACATCTCTTCCTCTCCATCACCATCTGATGCTTACATACACCTCCCTATTTCCTTTCCAACTAGAAACAAAAGTTCCCATGCATATCAACTGCAACTGCACCCATACATGTCTGAATTTCATTTAAGCACAACACCATCTGGGCTATCCCAAGACAAAGAACAAATATCCCTACTTTTATGAGAAGATGGAACAGAACTGAGTTATAAGGCTCATCCTCATCTGTCCAGGTAGATTTAATTTGTCTTAGAACTCTTTTTCCCCATGGCTATGCTCTTTTGCTCTTCAGTATTTGGCCTGAAATCTGAATTTCCTGGAGGTTTTTTTTTTGTTTTTTTTTTTTGTTTTTGCATTAATTCATAGCCCAAGTACATGAAGAATGACCTCACTAGAAACTGGGCAAATGGGTGTCTACACAATTCTCTCAATTTGGGCTTGGTTCTGGTTCTCTTGACATGCTGCCTAAGAAGGGACTGTCAGAAAAGGGAGCACTATGCAGAGTTCTCAGGAGGCCTCTCTCTATGGGAAAGTATATTGCAATCCCATACATACACAATCTTTCCTTTAAATTCTACCCACCCTTTCAGAAACCAGTTAGATGTCATCTAGCCAATGTGACCCCTTCCCTTCTCCTAACACTTATCCAAACACTGTGGATTTTCATTTCTTTTTCGAATGCCTCACAGTTCTTCCTGATCAAGTGCAGGCTGTTGAAGTGCCTTACACCATTTATATGCATCACTTCTAATAAGATGCACATTTTGTGAGAGTAAGTACAGACTCCTTAAACCATTGACATCATGCCTCATTCTGTGCCTTACTCCTGGTACTCCTCATTCTGTGCCTTACTCCATAATGCTACTGTTCAGTCCATTTCCCAATTTTGAAAGAAAAGGCAATTCTTCAAAGTGAGTGTGATAAATTAGTTTTATAGGAGCCTTTCCCATCATTTTTGTTAGACTTTACCACACTGAAATTCAAAAATAAGGAAAGCAAAAAGGAAACAGCTATCATTTTAAAACAAAATGTAGTTATTTTCACTAAAATTCTTAATAAATTACCAACTTTCCCCTCTTTTTCACCAAAAAAAATATTTTGAATGAATGATCTCCATTCCTTTCCATAAAAACCTGGATTTTTTTCTAGTGAGTTTTATTATATTTATAGTTGTACAACAATCATCACAACATAATTTTCAAACATAAAAACCAGGATTTTAATTACAGTCAGGAGCCTGATATGATTCTGATTTTCCATTTTCTTGGTACCCTACTGTGATTAAAATTAAGATTTTCAGAAATATGAAAGCTTTGGGGTTCTTTGTGATGAAGAGGCTGGCAATGACACTGTGGGGACTTGTGAAATATGACACCACAATATTAAAAATGTGATCCTATAAAGTGTTCTCAGTGAAGTGTGCAGCACAGAATATGTCTGGTTCAAACTGGTATTGGAAATACTGGGCACATTGAAATATATTTTGGATTCATTTATATATTTATTTACTTATTGCTCATCTTATTTCAAAAATATTTTACGGCAAGAGATGTAACTTGGATTTGGTTCTTGAAATAAAGATCTATGAATTTATTTAACCCACAAATTCATTATGAACCAAAAGGAATAACCTCATAGTGACCACATTGGGCAGATGTCATCTGGAGGGAAGAATTCATCTCTTGGTATAGTACCTTAGGAGAACATACAGACATGAAACAAAGAGAAGCTGAATAAGACAGTGTAGGGCTTAAAGCCTTTATCATATAAAGAATGTTGAAGCACTCAAGATAAATTAGTCTTGAGAGGTGAAGTATGGGGATGTATCTGAGAAATGTCTTCAGCTATCAAGAACCTTCGCATGGAGTAGGCTGAACTGCTTTCAGGATGAACCAGGATCAATTCACAAAACCTACAGGGATGCAGATTTTCATGCAATGAGAGAAACAGTTTCTGAAGAAAGATTTCTAACTGAGCCTATAGCTGTCTTGTGAAGTCACATGCTCTCCTGCATCAGAAGCTCAGATGGAGGCTCTGCAGCAATTTTTTAAGGTGGTTGTAGAGAGAGTTTGTCCCCTCTTGTCCTCCTGGGCCTGGGCCAGGGAGGAGTAAGGCCTGGGAATTGAGGTAACCCGAGTGGAACCTGTTGCTGGGATAGCAGCTCTACAAGATCCTGTGCCAAGAAAAGATATAGGTTGTAAAGCCAGGAGTGATGTAGAAGAACCAAGAGCCAGTTATGTCATGAGTGGGTCACCAAACAGCAAAGGCAGAGTATATTGGAAGCAGGACAAATACAATCTGATATCACAAACTCAGTTGATGTGTAATGGCACTCTACTGGCATGGAAGCTGACTTGTTTCATTGAGCCAGGGGAGAATTTTTTGAATTATAAATTCACACCTGAAAGATTCTTGCTTTAGTAGAAGTTTAGATTTCTAACTCTAATATTCTATGAGCTGATAAATATATATTCTCTTTTGCTTGACTCTTTTATTTCTATCAACCTCATTGTCATCAGCGACACTATGAATGAGCCTATAGCTTCATCCATACCTGTAGCTTCAGGTATCTCCTCAAAAAATAAACACTAGGTTATGGAGCTGAATACTTGTTTATCTGCAAGAAGGACCAGTAAGGGGAGAGAAACTCTAGTTATAACTCTAAATTATCAGGGAGGGGCTGTAATTTTTTAATTCTCTTTTGTCACTTGCAAATAATTTTCCTTGCCCCAGGCATCATATTCCATGACACATATTAGCTAATATTTTTTCTTGGCTTACAAATGCATTCTCTTGGTTCCTGATTGATGATGCAATCTAGTGAACCATTTCACACATGATGAAAATACATCACGAACAGTACTGACTAGATGTCATGGGACTCCAGATGATGGGGGTCAGACAAAACCCAAAGGAAGTGGCAGGAAAAGGAGAATAACACCCAAAGAGTCTGCCTATAGGAATATATCATCAAGGCCCAGTTTTAAGAGTTAGTATAATGAAAACAAATCTTAACTTCAAAAGCCAAGTTCTTATTGTGGTTTTTCCCAAAAGCAGAATCTGAGATAACATAGAAGGGTGTGTGGTTTATTCAGGAGTCTGATCCTAAGGTATAGGAATGAAGGACAGGGTAAATGACCTGGGAAGGTGAGACAAGCCATCCAAAATGAGTTATTGGGTCGGTAACCACAAGGGGTGACTAGGTACTTGACCTACGGAACTGTCTGAAAAGCGTTATACAATGCATTTTAGAACTCCTCCCCTGGGAGGACAAAAGGACATCTATTGATTAGTCTTCTATTACCATTTTTAAGAGTTCCTCTACACATGTTGACTTTCCAGATCTTTGGGCCTATGCATGAAAAATGCTGAGAGATTGCCATAGGCAACCCAAGTTGTGACATCAATTAAGCTTTAGGGCATGAAGCAAGATGGTGAGGCACTGTCAGGTGATGCCTGATGAAGTCTTAAGGAAACAGGTCTCCATAGCCATGAGGAAACACAAGTTTTCTAATATATATGTGTAATCAATGTTTCTCTAGATTTTAAATTTCAGGGTGTACAACCACAGTGAACACAGGTTCACTGCATCTTTCTACCTCCCCAAAACTATAAACTCTAGATGCGGATGATAATTTCACTTATACTCCTTTTTTTTGTTTTGTTTTTTTTTTTTTTTTTTGGCCATGCCTGCAGCATGTGGAAACTAAATTCCTGGGCCAGGTATTGAACTTGTACCACAGCAGTGACAATGTCAGATCCTTAACCACTAGGGCATCAGGGAACTAACTCCTCACTTGTACTCTTGAACAAGGCTGATCAACTCCCACAGAAGATCAAATGGGACTTCTGGTCCCTCTGAGTGCTACTACCTCTGCTGGGCAGCATTTCTGCTCCTCTTGCTGAGAATAACTAGCTCTGCTGTTAAAAACCATGTCACCTTAAAATCCTTTCTCCCCTGCAATTTCAGGCCTTGGTTACTTGGCCAGACTTATTCCCAGTTCATTCATTTTGATGAAGTCACCCATGTTCAGGAGACGTTTCAGTCCCTCATGGAGGTAGACTTTTGAAAGTAGATTTTCTGCATAGCCAGTTGGTGAGCACACCTAAAATTGATACTAAACCTACACATCAGTACTAGCTCAAACATCTATTGTAAAAAAATGTCTCTTGTAAGGCCCATTTAGAGGAACGGTCTGAAAGAGTTGGAACTAGGAGGAGAAGATAACAACATGAGAGAGACTCTTGATGCTCAGCTAGAAAGCAAAGGATGTGAGGATTCTCCTGTCTCTTATATTTTCCTTGTACTAAGAGCTATGACTATTTCACATTCCTGGACCCATGAAAAGTGATTATTGGTTTGGAAAAAAAATGGTGTTTTTGTACTGGACTATATTCTGAAAGTCATCACTCCCATGCTTCTAAGTCATTGTATTTGAGTTTCTAACATTTTCCAAAGAAGGTATTTCAGTTACTATCATTACTTACTTAATGCTGTTTAAACTGCTTACTATCTGGAAGCCCTTACAAATGATTAGGCCAAAACCCATATCATGTCTTGAACCATTTCCTAGTCAAAACCCAGTGGAGATAGAGAACAGCTGCTTTATTCTGTGTACCTTTTATAAATATGTGCTAAGTAACTAGGTGGCTACTCTCCTCTGCATCTTGGTTTCTCAAGTTTTTAAAGAACCAGGGATCAGTCGTTACGAAGTCATTCCTTTCTGGTGTAGCTAATCCCAATTTTAATACAAAAAAATATAAGGAAAAAACATTTACCAATCTTTTAACTTCTGAATCCTCTCCCTTCCTTGCTCAGAGTGCTCTACAGGCAGTGGAGACTTAATACATTTCTTTTCAAAGAAATGTAAGCACTTCTGAGGTTTGAGTTAGCTCATCCCCTCCTCTCATACTCCTTGATGAAGGATGTAGTAAGATAGAGAAAAAGGACAGAGGCAGAGAGGCATGAAGAGGCATCTTTCTTCAGGAAGAAACTGTCATGGAAAGGATGACAGGATGCAGAATATTGGAGGATGAGAAGTTTCCTACTCAAGTTCTTTTCCTGTTTCTTTGTAAAAGCACTAACTCTAGCTTAGTCTTTTTGTCTGTCAGTCATGGTTGCTGAGCTTGTAGACACTGACAGATAGAAAGGGATCTTCTAAGGTTGTTTTATATGGTTTAATGTTTTCAGACAGAACTTAACATACTCTTCATACGCACAGAAGAGAGAAGGTAGAAGGGTTAGAAATAGAAGGGATAGAAATGGAAATCTATGTAAGTAATAGTAACAGTAATAATTATAACAGTAATAATGGCTGATTGAGCACTACTCTATGACATGCTCTTGCTTATTTGATCCCCAGTTAACCCAACTGTATTAATCTGGGCCCTTTCAATTGCAAGTGATAAAACCTGAAGCTAGTTTCTTTATAATTTTTTGGTTTTGAATCCAGTCATGTCTAGGTTTCCAGATATGTATGATTTAAATGATGTAAATAGGACTTAGTCTCACTTTCCTTCCCTAGGTCCAGTTTTCCATAGGTTAACTCTGTTCTCAGGCAGGTTCTCTTCTGGTGGTTAGTTGACCATCAGGAGTTTGAGGTTTATGTCCTATATTCATGGAAAAGAAGGATCATTTCCTAGCATAATATCTAGGAAAAAAAAATCTCATTATCTGTCCTTGTGTATTGAGTCTATCCCTAAGTCAATCAATGGCTATAGGTGTACAGCATTCAGTTGGCCAGGCTTGAGTCCTATGATGGTCCCTTTGAGCTGAAACAGGTGGGGTAAAGGGATAATGGTAGAGTGGGTCCCATGGAGCCTCAAGGAGTGAGAGTTAGAGAGCTAGTTCTCAAAGCAAATTTGAAGTTATAGAAGAAGGAGGAAAGACTATGAGGTATTATTCAATTTGTCCAAGATGACATCAAGTTTCCAAAAATTCCTTTCCTATATGGTACCAGTTAAGAGGTAGCCACAGGAGGAAGATTCAAGAGGAGAGAATTAAGCAGAAGCCACTCCACTGAAAGATCACCATTTGCCAGACACTGTCATGCATGGACACAGAAGAGCCTGCCTTGCTTTCTCTTTGTCCATCCTGTCTTCTCTGCTCTTGGCCCTGGTCATGACAGCAGTCCAAGTCACCACCAAGTACTTAGCCGTAGACTTCCAGACAATGGTTTTATAGCCCCCTCATTAAGCTTCTCCTAGTAGTCCCACTTCTACTCTGTGCACCTGGATTTTCAAATTCTCCTGCAGCTCTGACATGTCCACCCTCACCACTAACCAGGCAAACCACTCAGTGACCAATTCTCTCATCCTTCAGCATCCCCCTTCACACTTCATCTCTTCCTCTATTTGTTCAAGCTTTAATTAAAAAAAAACTTAATCGCATAATGCTTACAGTCACTCTCTCTTTCTGACCAAACTTTGATTGATACACTGGAAGAGTAAAAGTGACATATGTCCAGGATATCCATTATCCTTATTTTATATGTGAGAAAATAAAACTAAGAATCAGGATGGTTAACATTTTCTCCCAGAACTACACAGATATTGAATGGGAGGGTTAGAATTGAAACCTAGGTTTTAAACCGGTTTGAAAACTGTTTTAAACTGGGGTTCCTAAGAACCCATGTGATTAGACAAAGTTTGGAAAACTAACATGTGTGTGTGTTAGTGGTGTGGGTCCTTGGGGAGGTGGGAAGGAGGGAGTAGCACCTTTGAAGGGCTCCCATCTCTCGTCTTTATCCCACCCCACCTCTCCCCCTTTTCTGCCACCAAGGGCATGGATTCTTTCCCTGGCCTATGCTTTGCCAGTCTCTTTGAACCTACTCTGCCCAGTGCCTATGTTTCCTGGCATCATGATTGGCAGGCACTGTTGGAACAGCACAGAAGGGGCATCTCTGAGTAGAGCAGATGAGGACAGAGGGCACAGACCTTGACATGGTGCAGTGCTGTGCCAGGCCAGAGTCAGAGGGCAATGCGCGTCCCAGCCAGAGGCAGGAAGTGGCAGAGGCAAGTTGAACGAACACCCTGGATCCCTCTGGACTCCAACCAGCACTGGAAATTTTCACGAATGCTAAATCCACTTGCTCCTTTACAGGAAAAGCTGACCCTTGAGCCATCTTTCCTTCATCAGTTCCAGTTTGTTTTTCCAGTGGCCTTCTGCCTCAGCCATCATTGCAATCAGCCCTTGGGTGTAAGGGGCTAAATTGATGATCTTTTTGAATACCCAGAGACTCATACTCACAACATACAGGAATAAAGTGACATGATCGTAAACACCAACATGCTCCCATAGGCCAAAACACATTTGCATGCTTCTTGGTCTTGCTCCCAAAATAAATTACTGGTTCATTGAAATTTAAGAAGAACAAAGGAAATTCCAAAGCAGAACTCCTTACTGTACAAATGCCTAAATTCAAGCCCCATCCTTATTCTATTTCATCATTATTATTTTGTAGGGAAAACGCATTACAGTGATGATAAACTCACGGTGGCATTTCAGATTTAATTTTTCAAGAATTTCCAAGGAATCCATTAATGGAATGAAATTAGCTGGCAGATACTGGAGAGATATGTAGAAGGACAACTTTCTAGATTATTGCCACTGTTAATTGTGGTCATCAATATTGAAAAGTACAAGGATCATGGAGAAACAAGAGGAGTGATAGAAAGAACACTGAGCTTGTAATCAGAAGCCCTTGTTCAAATTCTTATTACTTGTTGTGTGGTCTTAAACAGATAGTTTAACTCCTTGCAGAGTCAGTTACTTCCTTGGTAAAACTGCAATAACAAAAATCTACCCAAAAGTTTTAAAATAAACACAAGAGACAAAAGTACCTGCAACACATGAATATTCATTATTGTTTGAATAAACTTGTAATTAACCCACTCTCATGCAGAGTTAATTAATCTGAAGATTTTGAAAGCCTAACTGTATTTCCCCCTTGATCCTGTAGATAACTATTGTTCAAGATGACATCTGTGAGGCATTGCAAGATTTTGGTATATTCCCTAAATAACCAAATCAAAATGAAACCATATGGTTTTTATGTTAGAGGGATTACTGACTTTCAAGAAATTAGCATACAATAAAATAATTTTCATGTGAGGCAATGCTCAGATTTCAGATAACGTATGCAGATAATTAACCAGAATAATGTAGTCTTACTGACACAATCATTTCCATATAAGGAGGCACACCTGCCAAACTCAGAAAAACATCTTTTTGTTATTTTTCCTGGAGTTTTAGCCTTGAGCTACCACGGAGAAAGGAAATGCCCTTCTCAGTTCTTTTCAATTCCTTTGACTCACATTCATCAAGATACTGAACATTTTCAGAAGGGGTGGATTTGTTCCCCTCAATTTCTACCCATTTTTCATTTTGGTACTCAAAGCTATTGAATGGGACATGACAAATTTCACTTTTCTCTAAGACACCAACTGGGCTTTCCTTTGAATTTAATGCCCAACAATATTTGTAGCCTTATTTCTCCCATCTGCTGTTTAAAGTCATAATTAAAAGAATGACTCCCTAGCACAGGGAACTATACTTAATATATTTTAATTACATTTAATGGAAGAGAATGTTCAAAATGAATGCACATGTGTGTGTTTGTGTATGTGTGTGTGTATAACTGAATCACGTTGAAATACACGTGACACTAATACAACATTGTCAATCAACTATATTTCAATAAAATTATAAAATATAAATTTACCAACCCCCAAATAAATTCCTCCACTCTACCAATTTTTTTCTATTAAGAAAAATATAATACTAAAAAAATACCATCAAAAAATAAAAGAATGTCTCAAGAGGATTCTGTCCTGGCTACGGAGGCTTCCAACTGAACAGCCAGAGAGGCCCGTCCTTACCCTCCCCTGCAGCATGGCTTCTATGTGGCATTGGGCTGTGGCCTGGACAGCTGCCAAGGTGGCTGGAGGAATATGTGTGTGACTTCTTGATCACTGTAGGGGCAGCTCATACCTGGAAAACCGGGGTTGTCATATCCTCCTGAATCAGTAAGAAGTTAAATAAGCCCCCTTCTCAACTTCCTTTCTGTCTCTTGGCTCCCTTTGGAAGACAATCCAGTTCTTATCCCTTGTCAGAGCAGTTTCTGACCAGGAAATAATTGAAAAAGTGCAGTTATCTCCTTCAAGAAAACTCTTGAGTCTTCCTAGATACAAAGGGAGACAGGAAGTTCTTAGAGGAGTTTTCAGCTTTTTTTTTTTTTTTTTGAGTTGGCATAAGCATACCTTCCCTTAACGAATATGCATGTGATAGTTTAACTTCACAGAAATTTGTATGATTAACCTAAACACCTTGAAATCTTACTTGATTCCTCTGTGTGTAAAACATAATAATACCTTAGATTAAGTTTTAAAGAAATACAAACAACTAGATACTGTTAGGCATCTGAGAACTTTTAAATATTTACTAAACCTGGCTCAGACTGATGTCATTTTCCTGGGCTGAGTAGATAGATTTCACCTCCCAACTTTGTAATCCTAGATCAATTACGTCAAATGTGGTGGAACCTAGACCCACCAAGATTGGGATCCAATAACATCCTTGCTTGTAGTTCTTGTGGTTAAAAAGAAAAAATAAAGAATTTAAAGAATCCATATTGTTATCCAGCCTGACAATTTTATTCCTTTACTTGAAGAATATAGCCTATTTTTAATGTAATTACTAACATAATTGAATTTACATCTGTCTTTCTCTTATTTGTTTGCTATTTGGCTTATTTCTTGTTTCTTTTTTAATCCTTTTTTGTTTTATATTGGATTAATAAGATATTTTTATTGTTCCATTTTTTCTTTCACCATTTTTAGTGATTATCCTAGAGATTACAATGCAGTCTTGATTTATCATGGTGAAAGCAGATTATACTATTATTTTACCATTTCCTTTCCATTACTAGAATCTTAATTTTATTACTTCCTTTTACAAAGCATTATTTTTATCATTATTTTTAGTTTTATGCATATTTTAAAGCTATGAAATATTGCAGTCAATGGTCTTGAAGAATCAATATTAATTTACGTTTGCATACATATTTATCTTTTCCAGCATTCTTAATTTTTTTCCTGAATTTCCATGTTTTCATCTGGGATGCTTTTTTTTCTGCACATATAACTTTCCTGTAGTACATATTTGGTAATAAAAACTTCTGCTTTTTTTAATTTCTTAAAATTATTTTTTCTTTCAGTTTCAGAAAAGAGTATTTTCACTTGGTATAGAATTCTATTTGATACTTACATACTTTTAATACCTTAACTCTGTCTTCTGGAGTTCCTGTTGTGGCACAGTGGAAATGAATCTGACTAGGAACCATGAGGTTGCGGGTTCAATCCCTGGCCTCACTCAGTGGGTTAAGGATCTGGTGTTGCCATGAGCTGTGGTGTAGGGTGCAGATGTGGCTCAGATCTGGCATTGCTGTGGCTGTGGTGTAGGCTGGCAGCTGTAGCTCTGATTCGACCCCTAGCCTGGAAACCTCCATATGCTGGGGGTGTGGCCTTAAAAAGACAAAACAAACAAACAAACACAACTCTGTCTTCTACCTCCTCAATACATTGTCTCCTGGCTTTCATAATTTCTATTGAGAAGTCAGCTATCACTCTTATTTTTGCTCTCCTGAAGATAAATGCCCTTTCCTCTATGGATGCCATTAAGTTTTTCTTTTTGCTTTTGGTTTTCAGCACTTTGGCTACCATGTTCTTGAATATGCTTTGCTTTCTATTTTTCTTGCTTGGGTTTCACTGAGCTTTTTATATCCACATGTCTTTCATCAGATTTTGAAAATTCTGTCATTATTTCTTTCGGTATTGTTTCTGGGCCATTTTCTCTTTTCACTCTTCCTTGGATGCCAATCATATATATGTTAAAACTTTTCTCATGTTTCATGTACCTCCTACAGTTTTTTCCTCCCTGTAAATCAGCTTAGACACAGCAAAACACTAGACAAAAACAAACAA
This sequence comes from Phacochoerus africanus, assembly GCF_016906955.1. NCBI lineage: Eukaryota > Metazoa > Chordata > Mammalia > Artiodactyla > Suidae > Phacochoerus > Phacochoerus africanus. The sequence goes on along the minus strand of NC_062546.1, from coordinate 185,023,985 downwards.
ACAAACGAAAATCTTAACTGTCACTAAGCATATTTTTGAATTCTTAATTTCAGACACTTGTACTTTTAAATTTATAGACCATATATTTAATGTTTTTTAAAAGTTGCACATTCAAATTATCTGTGAATTTATGCATACCTTCATCTCTTCTATCCATCTTTTCTTCAATTTTCTTAGAAATATTCATTGCATTTATTTTAAAACCCTTAACTCCTAACTCCAACATTTGAATTATCTATGGGTCTTTTTCTCTTATATGATGTGCATAATCTATAAAAGAACCACAGATGCTCTGGACAAAATTAAGTCCTATCCAAGAAAGTTCCCTCTTTTCTCTATTAGGTAGAAAAGGCAAATCACTGACCTCCTCACAACCACCAGAAATTGAGCTCATACTGGGCTGGATGGCTGTTGTAAAACTCAGTGCACCTCTAATTTTCTCTTGTTTGTTAGTTATGGAACCCAGGGATTTGAATGAACACCTTAGTCCTGAAAAACTGTGTGAGATTATGTTCTGACCATCACAGACTTTCAGTGTGGTGCTTTAGCCTCCCTCCTTACACAGCAATTTTGAAAATTCAAAATCTGTCAAATATCTTGAAGCAGACCCCCTGCCTTTATGGGTCTTTGTTTCCTTCACCATATGTGAGAGTTCACTTTTTCTTTAAAAGATTTTTGCCCAGTTCACTAGACTTCCTCATAGACTTACAACTGAGTAAATGTTCAACAGGGCCATGGCTTCCAAGTTTCCTAACAGGTAACTTTGGGTCCATGTAACTGCCAAAATTTGCTTCTTTCTCTTTCCTTTGGAAGAGTCCCTCTGTTTGGATAGGCAATTTTCAACTCACAACTAAATGTTTCAAATGCTCCCAGTGGGGAAAAAAATTACAAATGTTGATTAGCTTTCCTTGAGATGGGTTTTCTTTCTCTGGATTTTACTTGATCTTGTCCTCATAGCTTTTGCAGATCTGTGATCCTTTAAAATTGTGACTTTTTTTTGTAATATATGTGGCTTTGTCTGTGGCAGTGAGAACAGTGATCAGCTATGACCTCTGCATCCTGTGCATAAGATGAAACCATAATTTTCTGAGCCATGTTCTGATTCATTGGTTCTAGTCACTGTAAATCTATTTTACTGTAATTAAATATGGGTACAATAATGTATAAATTGGAGTTCCTGTCATGGCACAGTGGTTAACAAATCTGACTAGGAACCATGAGGTTGCAGGTTTGATCCCCAGCCTTGCTCAGTGGGTTAAGTATCTGGCATTGCCATGAGCTGTGATGTAGGTTGCAGGCGAGCCTCGGATCTGGCATTGCTGTGGCTCTGGTGTAGGACAGCAGCTACAGCTCTGATTAGACCCCTAGCCTGGGAACCTCCATGTGCCATGGGTGTGGCCCTAGAAAAGACAAAAACAAAAAACAAAACAAAAAATATGTATATGTATATGAATAAACTCAAACTTGAATCTTCCCATTTGTTTTTACCAATCCCCCACTTTCTCAAAATTACAGATCCATTATTTTTGTAGGCATTTAATCAATATTTAATGCCAGTTTTCTTTCTAACAAACTAGATATTTATTCAATAGCTAAAGTAAATTGTGAGATAAATTGGGGTTTTTAATATTTTATTTTTATTTTACTTCTAATAACTTGCAGGGAAATCTCTTTAAAATTATGTTCTAGCTCTTTGGGAATTTTTTATTTATTTGACCTATAACAGATACCATTATTGGGGACAACTACAAAATTTAGGCTTTTATATGGTGTTATAAATATTGAATCTACATCCCTGAATCTTAACACTACTGTAAAAGTAAGTGTTGGGTAAAACTATCGGACAGATTATAAAATACTTTTGAGTGCTCTAAACTAGTTTTTGTTCAGTTTCCTCTTATTTTCAGCTTATAATTTACTAAATGAAATCATTATACAAACAAGATGCATGTACTGACACAATAGAGAATAGAAGGTAAATTATGATTCTATACACTGATAATAATATGGTTACATTGTCACAAATCAAAGATCATCCTAAAAGTTAGATAAAGTCCTTGGTACAGAAAATCAAATTAAAAACCAAAACTATCACTGCTGGTCAAACTTTTCCATAATTCAGTTAGTTCCTATCCATTTACTTAAAAAATGAAGAATAAATTATTTAATTGGGGAGGATATTTTGCAGTTATTTCAATTTGGTAGAGTCCCTAGGAGTCAGGACATCCCAAATCACTCAATCCATAGGAACATTATTAAAGTTTTGATTTTTATTATTTTTAACAAACACGTTGAAAACTGGTCAGGGTATTTTTCTGCGTAAAATAATCTTGACAAAAGTTCATAATGAAGCACTTTTAGAAGTCAATTAAGCCTCTTCGTATGCTGGAATCTGCCCCAAAGTGCTTATTGAGAAAAAGGCAGATGGCAGGCAAAAGATGTGGGTAACATACCCCACTTTTCCATCAAGAACATATGGATGTGCTCTCAAACACTTCTGCAAACACCCACTATTCAGTCTTCATCAAGATGTGCAACCTTGAACTGTCTGCTATTTAAGATTTAACAAAAGCTTGGCTGACAAGGGAGACTCTAAATTCTATGTTTGGTTCAAGTTTGCTTATCTGAAAGAATGGCCATTCTGAGGCTTTTTACTTTAGTTGTTTGTTCAGTTAGTAAGAATTATGTCACTTATGCTCTGTGATGCCAAGAAACTCAAGAGCAAATTTGAACTCTTTGTCATATTTATGCTAGCCTTAATGGTCTGTATATCTGTTTTCTTCATTGTCACGGTCTAGATTTTCTATTTCTCTCTCCTTTTCTTCTTTGTTCCTATTTAATCTTTGTTTCATTGAATATATTTGTGCTGTAAGCTACTTCAAATCTTCTTGAGCATGTGGTGGCATATAAACACACTAGGAGTATGAATGTGAATTTCCTTGAATCTGTTTGTGGTGTCGCCACATCTCTGGGATTCCAAAGAATTTTGACTGATGTTCAAATGGTATCTGTCTGTTTAATCTTAACTCTAGAAGGAAATGCCTGGATAGATTTCCCCTTTGAATGATCAAGAGGAGGTTCTGCAGTTTTTCTTTTTCTGTAGTTCTCCCAGTGCTTCTTTGTTTCTGCTAGAATTTGATGTTATAGGCATTATGGATTTTGGGTTGCCCAACCCTATTTAATATAGTCACCAAATCCACATCTGTTGAATCTGGAGCCAGGATAGATGTGGTGAATGAAATAGAGATTTGGGACTAATCATGGAACTAGGGCTTTATTTGAATGAGCACCTTTTAAAATGACACTAGAAGAGGAATATAAAATAAGACACTAGAATCATTTAGACTCTAATTTCCTGACAATCTATGAGATGAGAGCTGACCCAGAAGAAGGTGTCAGCAGAAACTGAAGATGCTGTTTTCGTTAAGGCAGCTTCCATGTTGAAATATAGGTCATAAGAAGTGATTCTTGGAAACTAGATGTTAAAATCAAACATGAGGACAAACCTCCCATTTCTGCACAAGGCCCAAAAGCAAGGTGAAGGAGGGAGCACCACAGCATCCCAACAGAGGACCAGAGGAAAAGCATTCTCATAAAGGCACCTGCCGTGCTTCCTTGAAAGAACTGTGGACATCACTCTGCCACAGGGAGGCTGGAACAGGAAATAACTTGTTTCTGAGAGCAACACCACTCCACCAATGCCTCTACTACAAGGGAAAGGCTGAGAAAAGGCTTGGTAGAGATCAACAGGAGGAGCAGGATCAAGACGCAAAAGAATAAGATATGGCTCTCACCTACTCCCACAAACATATAAAACAAACAAACAAACAAACAAAAATCTCCATGTAGAATGACTCACACAGAACATCTACTGAATGCTGGCAGAAGGCCTCAGACTTCCAAAAATGGCAAGAAACCCTCCACATAACTTGGTAGAACAAAATAAAAAAAAAGAGAGAAAGAGATAAACAGTACGTGTGAAAAGTCTGTGCAATGCTATTAATGTCATTGGAAAGAGTTAGGTGGAAGGCCCCTGAGTCCTTTTTCCCTCCAGGACTCTGGCCAAATATAAAAACAAACATCAGAGTCAAATGGGATCAAAGCATCAACCCTTTAATCTAGATGATAAGAGTTCCTAGAAAACTTCATTGGGAATGCAGATTAAGTGGGAGGCCAAAATTGGGATTCTTATTTTCATCTTTTGAAGTGAACTAATTGGCATCCTGTGTGACATATCTCTCCAACTTTCCTCCCCACATGCTAGTGGGGAAAAAAGAAAGGAGAATAAAGATTGTCTATTTAAGGTTCAGATACTGCCAGTGCAAGGGGAATCCACCACAGGGCAGGAAAGCAAACAAGTATGAGATAGGTTCTTGCTTTTGAAGCAAAGGCACCTTACCTAGTAGAATAGGCCATGTGGTTCCCTGGTAATCAGGCCCTTACTCATTAGATAAATCACTTCTGTACTCTAGTAAGGTGTGGTAACGATGCTTTAAGAGGTCCTTTCTCTGAAGGCCAAGGCAATCATTCAGTTAGAAAAGGAGACTTCCTCTTTATTTATTTATTTATTTTTTCTTTGTTGTTGTTGTTGTTGTTATTGTTGTTGTTGTTGTTGCTATTTCTTGGGCCACTCCCGCGGCATATGGAGGTTCCCAGGCTAGGGGTTGAATTGGAGCTGTAGCCACTGGCCTACGCCAGAGCCACAGCAATGGGGGATCTGAGCCGCGTCTGCAACCTACACCACAGCTCACGGCAACGCCGGATCGTTAACCCACTGAGCAAGGGCAGGGACCGAACCCGCAACCTCATGGTTCCTAGTCGGATTCGTTAACCACTGCGCCACGACGGGAACTCCGAGACTTCCTCTTTATATGAATACTACCTCATTGAGCTCATTGGCTGGAAGACCTGGCAACATCTGGGCTCTACATAGACAAGGTTTTCTTACAAAGGCAAGGTTTTCTTACAAAGTATTTGTAGGCATATTTATGAGGGCAGTGACTACAAGTTGTTTATGAGGCTAAGAGGGCAGAGGCTGACCTAAGTGTGAGCAATTGCCCAGTTGTGACACAGATCTCTCTGCTGTATCACAGTGGCCAGTATCACAGTGGTCACAGTTGGAAAGTTTGACCTGCCCTTTTCACTTGTTCCTCCTCCTTGAGCTGTAACCTTTACAAGCTCTGAGTCAGTCTTTGCAGGGGAACTCTCTGTGTTGTCAACACAGCCATCTCATGGAGATGGTTCTTCAAAGTCACCTTATGGGATTGCTCATAGAGAAAAAACTTCTGGGGCCACACCATAAGTGAAAGGCATAGAGGCATAACACAGTGAATGTGGGGTTGGAACAACGAGTACCATAGGCTCTGGATGTGTGTGAGGGATACTTGGGAGGCCTTAAAAAATCCTCCAGTCTAAGTAATGAAATTGCATCCAACTGCCCCCATAGCTCTTATAACAAAGCCTTACTGAGAAGTATGCACTCCAGAGTCAATTGGACTCACACAGATGGACACTGTGATGTGGGGCTGGGAGAGAGCTAGATAATAATTTAAATTCCTGCCCCAAACACATTACAAATTACTCTGTGCCTTCCAGAGTCACTGACAAGTAGACACAATCCAGAGTTGTAGATCTACCAATGACAAGAATCGTCTATTAAATTTCATTCTTTTTGGAGAAAAGGAATACAGCAGAGGGCATGATGGTGTTAGCACAATGAAAGGCACAGAGGGCAAATAGCAACCTATTCTTCATTTCAGAGGAAGTCTTTATCCTTTATCGTGGAAGCCAGGAAGGACCTTGAAACAGGGCCTGGTCAGGACTGGGTAGATCATCCCACAAGCTGTGTGGAGTAGGTGAGCCTGGCAAGGTGGAGGATATAATAAAACAAAGTAAAGGGCTTTAGGTATCTTAATTCCAAAAATACATATTCCATAATACTTCATTCTCTTAAAGTATCTACTATTACTGTGTAGACTATTTGTATAACACCAATCACTTACTAAAATTAAAGCAACAATTGTCAGTTAAGCATGGTTTTACCTACTTACAACCCTAAAGATAAATCTGGCTAATATTGACTCAAAATGGCCCAGGTATTTATTTGGTTGTCCTCATCACTAGTTGGTTTTTTTTTTTCCCTGTTTATTTGGGGTTTTCGCTGGGTGTTTTTTTGGTTTAGTTTGATTTGGTTTGATGCTGATGATCAAGTTTACAGAGGTCACTTCTCTGTGGTCCACTGTCTCTCTCTATGGAATGGGTCTTGCTGAGGCCCATCTGAGCTGGTACTGCAGGCCCCAGAGTCCTGTCCTCTGGATCTCACAGTGTCTGTCTTCTCTTCAGGAGACTTAAGTGTTAACATTGTCCTGACTGCCTTTGCCTTTCAGGAAGATTAATGAAGTTCAGCCTGCCAAAGATAAGCATGTCTGGGAGGAGCAGGCAAGAGCTAAGCTGTGTCAACACGGCCTAAGGGCAGGAGAGAACCAAATTGATTACTCAGGTTATCTCCACCCTCCTCCTCCTCTGCCCATCCATTTTCAATTCTAATACAATTTGATGTCTATAAATGTGCAGACAGATAAAGAAGCAAGCTTACGGAATAGCTGCTTAACGTTCTAGCCCTTATGAGATGCTAAATCACGCCTAGAAATGCAGCAAAAGGGATAAAATTGAGATTCCAAGGGAAAAACACTCCTTAGAGTTGTGAAGTTTGGGGGGAAGGGATATGGGGGCAAACAGAAAATGCGAGATACCCCAGGGGGCCTTGCTTGAGTGCTGATGATTGCTAAAATTCCTTTCCAAGGAGGAAGAATCTGTTGATGATATGACGCATTTTCCTAAGAGAAAACACAACCTGCTTTGCAGGGAGAGAGGCAGAGGGTATCTGCCAAGGATTATTCTTTCCATCCTTTCCCCAGGTAGCAGTGACTCACCTTTAAAAGAAAGGACTGAGGAGTTCCCGTCATGGCTCAGTGGTTAACAAATCCGACTAGGAACCATGAGGATGTGGGTTCCATCCCTAGCCTTGCTCAGGGGGTTGAGGATCCCGCGTTGCCGTGAGCTGTGGTGTAGATTGCAGACACAGCTCAGATCCCAAGTTACTGTGGCTCTGGCATGGGCTAGAAGCTACAGCTCCAATTCCACCCATAGCCTGGGAACCTCCATATGTTGTGGGAGTGGCCCTAGAAATGGCAAAAAGACAAAAAAAAAAAAAAGAGAGAAGACTGTGAGGGACATCTGCATAGAATGGTATCTCCAAAGTCTCTTCTGCCTGGGGGATTTTTTTTGCTTTTTTAAGGATGCACCTACAGCATAAGGAAGTTCCCAGGCTAGGGGTTGAATCAGAGCTGCAGCTTCCACCCTATTCCATAGCCACATCAATGCCAGATCCAAGCCTCATCTGTGACTTACATCACAGCTGCTCAGGGCACCCACTGAGCAAGGCCAGGGATTGAACCTGCCTCCTCATGGATACTAGTTGGGTTCCTAACCCACTGAGCCACAGAGGGAACTCTTGTCTGGGGATCCTTTTCTGGTTTTGAAATAGAAAAGGGGAAGCTTTTGGACTTTCCATATAATAATGGTCTCTGCAAAATTATCAAGTCTTCAAAAGGCCTCTTTCCCTGAGATGCCCCTAGTTGCTGACAGCTAGACCCTTTCTCCACATTTCCCTTGGGGCGTTTGCCTTTCTTTCAAAGGTCTCTGTGTTTAAATGACCTGGTGGTAGTCAACTTCAGAGAGGTTTTGGTTCTTGCATTTAATAAAAAATGGGAAGAGCCATTTGTAAAGCCATTTGCCTTAAGCCACCTCTTGGCTCTGTGTTCTCTATATAAACACATTACCACCTCAGGCTATCACTGTAATCTCCTCAATTGTCCACTTTACAGGATTGTCCTATGAGATTGATAATATCATGCTATTAAAAAGATGTTAGTTACTCCTGGAATTCCTGTTGTGTCTCAGTGGTAACCTAACTAGTATCCTTGAGGATGAGGGTATGATGCCTGGCCTTGTTAAGTGGGTTAGGAATCCAGTGCTACCGTGAGCTTGGATCCTGCATTGCTGTGGTTGTGGTATAGGCCAGCAGATGCAGCTTTGTTTCGAGCCCCAGCCTGGGAGCTCCCATAAGCCACAGATATGGCCCTAAAATGAGAAATAAATAAATTAATTAATTAAATTAAAAGATGTTAGTTACTCAATACTACTGCTACTTCTAATACTGACTGTAATGAAAATAATAGTGGTCATTTTGCCAACATTATGGGAATTATCAAAATAACCACAGGACAATAACTTAATAGTCTAAGATACACAGTTTTTTTATGACCACAAATTGGTTTCAATCAATTCAGATTGTGGTGTTTGGGCAGGAAATAAATAAACCAGATGAGAGAACTTGATGATATTATAGATGATACATTTTATATTAAATGAACTTGAAGCTGAACAAAGAGTGTGGCCCCCTTCATTTCTCTCTCTCCTTTATACATCCTTTCAATATAGTCATTTATGAATTTTCTATGGACTGAATGTTTGTATTCCTCCCAACTGAAATCCTAATTCCCAATGTGATGATGGTGTTTGGAGGAGGGACTTTGGGGAGGTGATTATGTCATGAAGGTGGAGCACCGGGATAGGATTAGAGCCCTTATCAGAAGAGACAGGAGAGAGTTTGCCTTCATCTCTGCTGTCCCTCATGTAGGGATACAAGGAAAAGAAGCTACTGCACCACAGCAGAGGCTCCTGATCTTAAGGTCTGCAGCACAAATGGGATGGACAGAGTCCCTCTCCCCAACTCATTCCCCCTACCATTTGAGATGGATGTGTTTTCTTCTGGTATCCAGGTGGTCCTGGCAAGTGGATATGGGTTATCTGCCTGTGGCATAGCTTGCTATGTGGCTCAGATTCCATCCCTGGCCCTGGAACTTCCATATGCCATAGGTTGAGACTGAAAACGGAAAGGGAAGAAAAAAAGATGAGTCAAAACAGCTTGCTGCATGACATTTTATAGGACATAATCATCATCTTAGTCACTTTGGGCTGCTATGACAAATTGCCATAGACTGGGCAACTTAAAAAACAAGCATTTACTTCTCATACTTCTGGATGCTTGGGTGGCAGCAGATCTGGTATCTGGTAAAGACACTCTTCCTGGTTTGCAGATAGTGATATATTGTAATCACTGTCATACTTTGGGGCTCAAACAGTGAAGGGAAGACAGAGGGGCGTTGCCTTTCTTACAGTATGAGGGCTGTGACAGGGACATCTGGCTTTGCCATCTCAGGTCCACCATCATTTGACATGGCTGATCACCTGAGTACCTGTCATTCAGCCCTCTAGTTTCATGGTTTTGGCTTAAATGGAGCATCTGTGCTTTTCCTTGCTTGTAGAATATTGTGTGGGATTAATTCACAGTCATAGGTTATTCTCTGGAATAGTAGGTCAAAGGAGTCCTTGAATAAGCCTGGAATTCCAACTAATAAAGAAAAAAGATGTAGTTTCAGAGCATGTTAACATAAATATATGTAAGACTTAAGTAGTACTTGTCATTTGAATAATTCTACAACGTAGAGGGATCAATTCTCTAGTGTAATTAAGATTGAGGATTTTCATTCATATATATGTGTATGTGTGTGTGTGTGTGTGTGTGTGTATAGAAGAGGAGTTATGGATTTATAATGCTAACAACACACACACACGTGTGTTTATATATATAAAACACACATACATATACATCTGCCCATGTATGTAGATATAGACAGAACAATAAAAGCAACCAGACTATGTCTGAAACTATACCACATTCATAACACTCGTGTCAGTTTGGGAAGATTCATTCTATTCTCTCACCGGTCATGTCTTGGATTTTACATATATTGAAGAGGTATGCACCCAGATTCTTTTAGGCTAGTCCAGAGAGAAAACCTGCAAAAGGAAATGGACTCATGAGCCAACTTGGAGAAAGGTGGATTCCAAACAGCCAAGAATAGTACTCGTTGTACAAAATCTGTTGCACCTGGAATTGGCCTCCCTGCCTCCACTCCACTTTTCTTCTTCCAGCCAGGGTATGGCAGAGTGGATTCTGTCCAAAAAGGAGAAAACAGAGCTCCCAAGTGAAAGGTTTCCATTCAGGGAAATAAATGCTTTTTAAAAATGTTCTACATAGCCCCATTCAGATACCCTGCAAGAGGTGAGCTGATTCTTACTCTTGTGGAAACCAGCACTATGAAGGTTTAATGCAGCACCCCAAGAAAACTCCCATTTCCAAACTGAACAGTTTATCTTGTAGGAGGAATTTTGTTTTCTTTTCATGCTGGACCTAAATTTGGCATGCTATGGAAATTTTATTGCAAAGCATTACCTGAAAGCTCAGCCAAATATTCCAATTCAGGAATGGCAGCTGGGAAAAGTTGAATGAATGGGCTATTTTTTTTTTCTTTCCTTCCCTTAACTCCACATGGTTCTCAATTTCTGGCTCATAAATTTAATTAAATAAATATTTTTAAATATGGAAGATGGAGAATGTGAGAACTTGATAAATTTGAAACAAGCTTTTAAAATCTATGGATGAGGCTTTTGTGGGCCTATGCTATGCATATAAGGAGAAGTATTGCAAAGCTTTCATAGTGCAGAAGAGTTAGGGGTTCTTTGTATGAGAAGAAAGGTTTAGGTGTATAAATGTAGAGATATCATGGGAATACAGCTAGCCCCAGGAGAAAATGCTTTCAATATAAGTTTGCAAGTATGTGGGAATGAAAGTATTTCTACAGTCTATTTTCTGAATTGACTTCAGGGAAAGTGGGAGTAAACAAACATGCATTGTATATGTACTTGGTATTTTCTAGTACCAGAGCACCAGCAATGAGACTTGAGTTTATTTTGAAGATGCCCAAGACAAAACTTCAGGTAAATGTCTAAAAGGGATATGCAGTAAAGGAAATAAGCCCAGTGCTCTAACCTGATGCTAAAGAACTCTCTCAAGTGAAAGGTTCTTTGACTCTATGCCCTCAGGCTAAACAATGAAAGGAGTCCCAACAAGTATTGTGCTATAGAGTGAGACTTGCTTGTCACAGGCGTGGGTTAGCAACTCTGAAACTACTCTGTGTGAATGCTGGTGATGGACAAATAAATCAATATATTGTAGATAAAGGGAGCCAGTGTTTTCATTTTCAAAAAATGGAGCCATGAACATGATGAGGAGAAAAGATAGAACTAATTCAATGGTGTTGCATTAGAATTGAAACTTTAAGTCAATTCATGGCATTTATTACATAGATAGAGAGAAGGAGATCAACAAATGTGGATATAAATATAGAGATATTATGTGGGTATAGCTGTGTGTGTGTGCGTGCATGTGTGTGTACGTATATCTATTTCCCAGTTCTGTCCTCTTAGAGGGTCTAAACCAATGGACCCCAGTAGCAATGAGCTCATTTGGCTTCCAGATCTTAATTTCTAAGTACAATTCTCTACTAAAAGAAATTACCACCCTTTGATGAAATGGCAATTCCATGGCAAGAAGGAAAGTAGAAGATGAGTCTAAAATGTCATTTTGCTTCATAAAGTAAGAAAGTACCCAAAAAATGATAAAGAAATGTCAAAAAGATAAAGAAGCGAGCTTCTAGGGGCTTCCACTTGAAAGCTCTGGGACAGTTTAGACATTAACATAAATTATGACAGTAAAGGATTACAGCCTATTGAATAAAACAGGAGTTCACTGACTTAATGAACAGATAGGAAAGCTCTTTCTTACATTAGAAAGTCAACTAACAAGTGTAGAAATGATAATGAAATTAGATCATTACATTCAGACTAGATGGGCAATGGGGCCCTACTGTACAGCACAGGGAACTGTGTGTGATTGGGTCACCTTATTGCACAACAGAAATTGAAGAAACATTGTACATCAACTATACTTTAATTAAAAAAAGAGAAGAAAAAAATGAAAAATCACAATTTGGCAACTCTGGCAGGTAGAATGCAGTGCATGTATCTAGAAAATAAACCCTTTTATTTTTTATTTATTTTTATTTTTTATTTTTTGTCTTTATAGAGCCACACTAACAGCATATGGAAGTTCCCAGGCTAAGGGTCAAATCCGAGCTGTAGCTGCTGGCCTACGCCACAGCCACAGCACCACCAGATCTGAGCCGTGTCTGTGACCTATACCATAGCTCATAGTAATGCCAGATCTTTAACCCACTGAAGGAGGCCAGGGATCAAACTGCATCCTCATGGATGCTAGTCAGGTTTGTTACCACTGAGCCACAATGGGAAATCTAAAAATAAACCCTTTTAAACTCATTTGTAGGTCCCCAGTGGACTGACCTTTGAGAAGCCAAGTATCTGAATTTTATATGACTATATAAACATAGACTATCTAATAGGACTGTGTTAAAATTCTACCACTTAGGATGATGTGTTGGTTAGGGAATAGGATTAATCCCCTTCCAGGGACATTAGTGATTTCACCTCATGTTGATACTAATATCTACAATTGAAGACAAGCAGAGAAGGCCCTCTATAATCTAGCCAAGGCTATTGGCTTGAAGGGACACTGCTCCACTCACAGGGAGTAAAATATCTTTTATAACACCTACAGGGCTTTGAGTGCTGCAGTGCACATGAAAAGACAGAATTTTTGTTTTTGTTTGTTTGTTTTGTTTTTTGCTTTTAGTGCCACACCTGCAGCATATGGTAGTTCCCAGACTAGGGGTCAAATCAGAGCTACAGCTGCTGGCCTATGCCATAGCCACAGCAACTTGGGATCTCAGTCATGTCTGCGACTCACACTGCAACTCATGGCAACGCTAGATCCAGGCCAGGTATTGAACCCGCATCCTCATTGATACTAGTCAGATTCATTTCTGTTGCACCACAACAGGAACTCTGAGACTGAATGTTGAATGAAGGACTGAACAAATAGATGGATAAATTTGGGGATAAGTATTAAATTAATCATTGAGGAAACTTAAAAAGAAAACAAAAACTGTTTCAAGAAGATTACAATTTAATTTTACTCCATGAGTAAAATTTATTCTTTTGGTCTCTGAAGACATGTACAAGTCTTTGCATCCCTGTTCTTCAATTCTAACCTTCCTTGCATTTATGAATGACCAAGAGCATGCTCTATGAAATACAAATTTGTAGATGCTTCCTGAATTTGAACATTATGTTTCTTTGTGATTCCCTCCAGTTGGGATTCCAAATGACCCCAAAAGGGTTTGCTGGGGGCTTTGGACTGCTGAGGACCCAAAGAGACATGATGCACACACACACACACACATACACACACACACAGCATACACAAACTCATGTACGCCAACAGCATAAACAGACATCTAACAAGAAACAGCTGTGCAGAGCTATTTAGTAAAGTTTGAGTAGCTGGAACCAGCAGGGGTGAGTGGGAATGAGTTCAAACTCCCCCCATGAGGCCTTCCTAAGGCTTTGCAGGAGGGCAAGAACAAGGTCTGGGAAGCTGGGAAATGGAATGGCTCATCCTATCCTCAGCATCTCAGTCCCTGCTGACACCCCACTTCTGCTCACCCTTGCAAGATTATATGCTTTTATTTATGTAACATTTAGGCAGATAGCAGCCTGGAGTACTCTGGGGTATAAACCAAGAAGAAATACAAATCATATTTGACCAAAGGAAAAAGAAGCCTCAGACATCTGCATGAGAATAAAAAGAATATCATATCCTCCTCTACCTGGCCTCTTTCCGACACAGGAAAGTCAATGGATAAATGATAAAAATTTATAGTGCATTCTGGGTTAAGAAGCAACACTTGTGCATTCAAGCTTGAATTCCTGGCACAAATGTGAAATTTATATTGCCCCTAGATCCCTTGTTTCCAAAGGAATCTGGCCCATCACTAAATAGCATCACCTCAATCTCCTCCAGGTTCTGAAGTGGAGTAGTGGCAAAGGCATGTCTTTATTTTGAAGGTGAAAGATCTACATGATTTGTAGTTAAAATGGTCTCCTCTGAAGAAAAGCATACAGTAGAATTACAGATTTCAATAATGGAAGACTCTTAGAAACCATATAGTCCAAGTCTCTTGCACAGCAGAGAAAATAGAAATATGGAAGGGAGAAGGGAATTTTCCCAATGTCTTAGAAAGACTAAGCAGAATTGCCATTGCAGCTAAGAGCTTAAATCCCAAGTGCAGCTCTAAAACAATTAGGTTGTACACACAACCATCTACACAGCTGAATCTTTTTCCTTTCTTGTACTGTTCAGTTGTTGTCCAAAATATCCAGCTTGATCGCTCATCTTAGTCATCTGGTACATCCATGCCAAATCCAATTCCTGTTCAGCAGCCACAGAAAGAAAAGCCTATTCTGTTCAGTTGCCTCAGTTGTCAAGACTCTGTGGATTTGATGAGAGGGATTCCACTGGAATTTAAACAATGGTGACATTGTTAAGATGGGCATGTAATCCCCAAAGTGCATGAGCTGTGATTGTGTGTTATGGTGGTTTAAATTTAGAGCTTGAATATGGGCTCTGCCTCTTTTATAGCATGGGGAATTTGGACAAGTTCTTGTTCTGCCTACCTCATAGGGTTAAATGAGATAACCTATGGAGAGCACTTAGTATAGTTCCTAATGCATTAAAATAACCATCATTTACTAAAAATGTAATAATACTGTTTTATCACTCATGTTTCTAGAGTAAATCTTCGTCAATATTTTTGTAACTATTAAATGCTAGTACACTTGAGAGCTTGTCCTCTGCCATTAAAGCTATGTGAAGCAAGGCTGGGCTAGTCTGCTGGAGGAAAAGAGACACACAGTCCCACGGACCCCATTGCCCTGACTGGCTGCTCAGTAATTGTCATACTATGTGGGTGGAGCCATCCTACATCATCCTGCCCCTAGATGACTCTCCAGCTGATTGCATATGCATAAGTAAACCCAGAAAAAAAATCAATAGTCTGGCATAAGCCAGAAGAACTGCTCAGCTGACTTAGAGAATTATGAGTTGAATAAACTGTTATTGATTTAAACCATTCTCTCTCTCTCTTTTTTTTTTAATGGCTACACTTGTGCCATATGGAAGTTCCCAGGCTAGGGGTCAAGTTAGCACTACAGCTGCTGGCCTACACCATAGCCACAGCAACACTAGATCTGAGTTGTATCTGTGACTTACACCCCAGCTCATGGCAATGCTGGATCCTCAACCCACTGAGTGAGGCCAGGAATTGAACCTGCCTCCTCATGGACACTATGTCAGGTTCTTAACCTTCAGAGCCACAACCAGAACTCTAAGCCATTAATTTTTGAGATGTTTTGTTATGCAGCCAAAACTAACTGATACAGTGCCACTGTGTGATCATGCTTCAAATGAAGGATAGATAATGATTAAAAAGATGCCAAGAACCCTTCCTCAGCAGAATTCTTTTTTCATCAGAGAAAATGGTTTTGCATGGAGTTAGCCCCACCTTCTTTGTTGGCTCCTCCTTTTCCAGGGGAAAGTGCAAACTCTGACCCCAGAATGGAGACTGCTGGTTGGGTGTGGTGGGGGACCAGGGTATGACCTGGCCTCATTAACACCATGCTCTAACCAGCTAAGCCAACTGGCCTGTCTCTGTCCTCCTGGAAACTTTTACCACCCACTGTCTCCCAGACTAGAGCACCCCACCCATCAGTCTTCCCTGAGAAACAAAGATGCATGTGAGCACGTAGTGGAAATACCAGGCAATGAAACCTGGCAGATGCTTGCTTCCCAGTACTGCATGTTGGGGTTCCATAAGGGCAGAAATACACGTTGGAGTCACAGGTGCCAGAAGTCCTCACTCTTGGCTGCAACTGTCCTCTGTGGGGGTTTCTCTAGAAAAAACTTCATTTACTTCAGAAAATCATTCTCACCTTCCCAATCTTCTTAAGGAAAAAAAAAAGTTTTGACTTACATTGTAATTTTAATCTCATTTCTTTCCTTCCTTCCCAGGTCCCATCAGGCACAAATTTCACTATCAAAATATTATATAGAAAAATATCCGTTGATTTGAATATGTCAGTCAAATTCTCTAACCTCTTTCTTTTCACAAGCATATCAAGGTAAAGGGAGAACAATCATGTCCTCAGATAGGTCAGTTAGTTTCACATAGTTTTATTCACTGATGCATGTTCCTCGTGGACCAGACATTAATGCTTTACTGCTGGGCCAGGGAGGGCTCCATATTCATCCTAGGGAGGAGGCTGGGAGGTGAAAGAAGGTGGGTATTGTGAAGCCTAAAATTCCATGAGCTGTCTTGACATCCCATAGAGCACCAAATGCCCTACCATGCTGTGCTGCATACTCAACAGGGCTTCCCACCAGTCTACTTCCTCAATCAGCTGGACCAACTGCACTCCACCCAGCCCTCAGTCTAATGGGCTTTAGTTTCCTGCCAGTCTACAAAAGGAGTCAAGACAATCTATTGCATCCTTCTGTGGGAACCATGGGGGCATCTCACACTTTCATTAAACAAAGTATTCTTTCCACAACTCCTGATTTTTCAGTGTATTTCCAGTGAGACTCCCATATGGTCCTGTAAGGCAAGAGTCCTTCTCCCCTGGGAGATGAATATGTGTGACTAATAAACTTCTGTCAATCTCATCTTCCTAGTGTTGGGGGTTATATGTTCAACCGTATATATGAAATCCCCCATTCTATCGTTGGGGAGATGTCTCCTTCACAAATTGGGTGAATAGGAGGTGTTAGGAATTGGCTGTCATTCTGGATCCTTGGGACAGTGAATATTGACCAGTAAAGAAGGATTTCAATTTTAACATCCAGTTCGGCTGTATTTGAACAACTGGCAAAGTTGTGATGTAGTTTGGAGTCCTTGATATACCCCTCCTCCAGACTTTTCTTATTGAACAAAGCCATTCTACAATTAGGGAGGCTGAACTGATCCCAGTATTTCATAGGTAGCCTGGCCAGAATAGATTAAAGATGCTACCCCCTTTTGTACACAAGTGCACCGTTCTGGGCATCTCTGCAAGAAGGAAAGCGTCAGGCTCTCGACCCACAACTACAATTCTTTCTTTATTAAGAATGAGAGAAAATAATGCAGAAATGGTAAGGCTGGTTCTCATAGTGGTGCAGTGGGAAACGAATCAGACTAGGAACCATGATGTTGCAGGTTCAATCCCTTTCTTTGCTCAGTGGGTTAAGGATCCGGTATTGCCATAAGCTGTGATGTAGGTGTAGGCCGGCAGCTACAGCTCTGATTTGTCCTCTAGCTCCATATGCTGTGGTTGTGACCCTAAAAAGACAAAAAGACAAAAAAAAAGAAAGAAAGAAATGGTAAGACCATTATGGGATCTCAGGATCAGAAAGGAACTCACCAGTGCTGTCCCTTCATTATTGCTCCTCTTCAATCCCCACCAGCCAGACACCTGCAGTGGCCTCAAGATTTCTACTTACCCAACTCAGTACAAGTTGGGCAAATTCTGCCTATAACCTAGCCTAATCCACCAGCCCCACAAACACAGGCCTTTCAAATTCTCCAAAGAACACCGATACTTAAGGGTCAAGTTTGAGTAGAGTTTTCAGACCTCTCAGAGGACCTTGCAATGATATGGTGCCTTGTGGTGAGCCAACCCTCAGCCCCAGTCCCTGGTCCCTGGGCTACCCCCTCAATTTTGTTTCCTGCCCAGGTTCCTCCTCATACCTTGCAGGCACATGCAGAGACACCCCAACTCACAGTTCCAAGATCTGTTCCTGTTCCTAGAAATAGCTACCCTTGGCTACCCCTTGGGTGAGAGGTATTGTTTCCTTTGGGAAAGGAATTCTTGGGTCCTATGTACCCAAAACAATGTCTAGAAGGTGGGTCACTGGCTCTGGGTAGGCAGGATCCCATGACCTTACAGATTCTTCATTCTCTGGGGGAGAGGTAGAGAGGTGCCCTTAAAGTGTAGGGTCTAGTGCAGCACTCCTCTTGTCTGTTGTTGTGAACTGAACTCTGTGCACCGTAGATTCATTTGAAATAGGTAGAACCTCTCACCCCCAATGTGACTGTTTGGAGAGAGGTCCCTTAAGGAGGTAATCACATTTAAATAGGTCATTAGGGTGGGGTCCTGCTATGACGGGACTGGTTTCCTTATAAGAAGAAGAAGAAGTGGAGTTCCCCTTATGGCTCAGCAGTAACAAACCCAACTAGTATCCATGAGGATGCGGGTTCAATCCCTGACCTCGTTCATTGGGTTAAGGATCGGGCATTGCTGTGAGCTGTGGTATAGGTCGCAGATGCATTTCAGATCTATTGTTGCTGTGGCTGTGCCATAGGCTTGCAGCTGCAGCTCCGATTTGATCCCTATCTGGGAATTTCCATATGCAGGGGTTTGGCCCTAAAAAGACCAACAAAAAAAGAAGAAGAGGAGAAAGAGACTCCAGATCTCCCTCCTTCTCTCTGTCTCTCTGTCTGTCTGCTTCTCTCAGCATGCTCACAGGGAGGGGAAAGGCCGTATGAGGATATCCACAAGCCGAGGAGAGAGATTTTACCAGAACCCAAACTTGCCAGCATTTTATCTTGGACTCCTGACCTCTAGAACTAGAAGAAAATAAATTTTTGTTAAGTCACCCAGTCTGTGGTATTTTATTTTGACAGCCTGAGTACACTCATATACCTGGGAATGAGTGCAGTCCTGTGCATAGTCATCCCTATCTTAGACATGCTCTTCCAAGTGGCATGAGGAGGTAGGCTTACACCATTAAGGGGGTGAGAGTTAGCAAGACAAAGGCTGATGGATCCAGAGCACCGAGCATTGCCGGGAAGATTGGGGCCCCATGAACCCTGTGCCTCCATTATCATATTCATTTAGCAAATATTATTGAATTACCACTTGTGCCAGACATTGTTCAGGGAACAAAATAGAAGAGGTTCTTGCTCTTTGTGGACCTACTTCTAGTGGGGTCCCTGGGGGTGGTGGTGTCAGAATTGCCCCTTAAATCCTAAAGAGATGGATGAGCAGCATCCTTTTAGAAAAGTTTGCTGGTCCAGGATTCCCTCAATCTCATTCTCCACATGTTCCTCATCTCAGAGGGTGACCCAGGTGGAGGGGGTCCCTCTTTCACCTTGGACAGCATGTCTACCCTGACACCTCTGGCAACTGGAGGAGGATGGGTGTGATAAACCCTTCCAGCATCGCAGCTCAGCTGGGCCCCAGATGTGGGGAGCAGCTTTGATGGTGAGGTCGCTGAGAGGGGAGCTCAAGTAGGTACTCTAATTCCCAGCTCTCTGTACAAAATGGTCAGGTCAGTGCAGTGACTTCAGAGTTTCAATCCCCTTCTTCTCAAAAAGTCACTGGACTAGAAATTTCCTGGACTCCTTAGCTACTTAATCTACCTGCGATTAGCCTCAATATTCACCAGGCTAAGCAGGATGTCTCAACACTTGCTTCCCCTCCCCAAAGGAAACAAAGGAAAATGAGATGTGCGTCCTTCTCTTCTCCATGCATCATGTACCCTCTCCCCAAGCAGACCTTGGTTCTAACTTCTCAGGCTCAGCTCAGCATTCTACAAGTGACATCATTCCCAGTCAAGTTTTCAGATAATATGTGATTCTCCAGGCCTTGATATAAAGTCAATCTGATTAGCATTGATCCCCTAAAGTTTATTTATTTTTTAATTTCATTGGAGTATAGTTGATGTGCAATGTTGTGTTATTTTCAGGTGTACAGCAAAGTGAATCAGTTATACGTATCCATAAATCCATTCTTTTTCAGATTCTTTTCCTGTGTAGGTTATAAAGATTACTGAGTAGATGTCTCTGTGCTATGCAGCAGGTCCTTGTTAGTTATCTAAAGTTGAAAATAGAACCATCGTATATTCTGGCAATCCCACTCCTGGACATATATCTGAAAAACCTCTAATCAGAAAAGATGCATGCACCCCAATGCTCATAACAGCTCTATTTATAATAGCCAAGTTATGGACATAACCCTAAGTGTTCATCAAATGGTGAATGGCTAAAGAAGAGGTGGTATATATATATATATACCATGGTATATTATTCAGCCACAAAAAAAGAACAAAATAATGTTATTTTCAGCAACATGGATGGACCTAGAGTTTATCATATTGAGTGATGTAAGTCAAAGACAAATATCATATGAGACCACTAATATGTGGAATCTAATAAAAATTATACAAATGAACTTACAAAACAAACAGATTCATGTATTTCGAAATCAGACTCAGTTACTTAAGGGAAAAGGCAGGAGGGATAAATTAGGAGTTTGGGGTTAACATATACACCCTACTGATCACCTAAATTAAAAAAAAAATGCCTTATTGATTTTTTCAGGGACAGATTTTATTTATTTCTTTTATCTCATATCTTTATAGTCAGCTTTTTTCAAAGCTACTAAAGCACAAGTTGGCCCCATACCAGAGCATATAAATTAGGTGAAAAAAACCTAAAAACTCTAAACTGTAACTTCGCAGTGGAAGAATGAAAAATTCCTATAATCACCTCATACCTTGACCATGAGATTAGCTTTTAAAAGGTTCTGGGTATTGCTTTTAATTCCTCTAGTTGTCTCTCTGGAAATTTTAAGCAAGCAAATCTCCAAATACAATGATTTTTTAAAAAGTAACAACACCAAAATATTAAAAGAAAAGCCAAATTTCATATTTTTATAGCCAGCTTTAACTCAGGAGGGGTGAGCAGTGACCTATGGCTCTGAATAGTGTGCTCAGTCACTTGTGTTCATTTTTATTGTCTGTCTCCCTCAATTCTTGGGATCTATTAGGTTACAGGCACATTTTAGCACTAAAAGGATCAGTGTAAAAGGGCTGTGCAAAAAAAAAAAAAAAAAAAAAAAAAGCCGTTTCTGCTTTGGAAATGGAGGAGGAGATTAGATAGAATTTATATATCCATTTCTAGATGGAAAAGACCTCTTCCGCTTGACATAGACTTTCACACATCTCTGCCCATCACTGACTCCCCTATTCATGTCTGCTCCAAGGGACTTACAAAGTCTGCCTCTCACATATTCTTGGAGAATCTTAGGCCCCCACATTCAGCCTTGAATCCTCAGTGGTCCTCATCCAAGATCCCCACCCTGAAACATGATCTTCATCTGTTGCTCAGATCTATAATCAGTACACTTCCCAGGGTTCATCAGCCTGGTCTCCCTGGCTCATTGCTCTTACATTCATTGTGTTGGGTTCCTGGCTAGAAATGCAAGAACAGGGCAGAAGAAGAAGTCACAACAAGCAGCCTCCCATGATTCTCCAGATCCCCAAGGAAGCCATGGCATTGTACAGGTATCCAGTGCCAGGAGCTACTGCTACACTTGTATCTCCGCATTCAGACTTAGCTCAGGGGTCCTGGCCCCGTGCCCCCTTTCCAGCCCCCAACTGCTCTTGAGATTTCTCCTCCTCCACAGAGCCTCACAAAGTCCAAATGAATGTGGGACCCTTATTATTTAAAAATGCTCATCCTTACCATACATGGCATATATCACTATAGGATATTTTCTCAACTGGTGGAACTGAACATGTGCTACAGGCAGCAGCTTAGCAGGAAATAGAAAATAGAAAAGTTCATTTCTATGACCTTTTGCAGGATTTTTGCAATTAAACTATCTAAGGGTAAAAAACTACTTTCACTTCACTAAAACTCGTAAGTTGTCTTTTTAAAATTAACATTGTTTATTTTGAACATCACATTAGTTTATTTTTCATGCACATGGGTTTCTTAGTGTCTTATTCTGATCCTAAGTCTCACAGAAACTGTACAGGGCCATGGATCACTGCAGAGAAGCTTCTAGAATCTAGGAATCCTTTAGATCTGAGCAATAGATGAGGATCAAGTTTCAGGGTGGGATCTTGGATGGGGACCACTGGTGTCCTAACTGGTTGTATGACCTTGGTCAAAATGTGCAACTTCTCTGGATTTTAGTTTCTTTATGCATCAAACAAAAATTGATCTTGGTGTTTAAAATCCCTTTTACGTATAAAAGGCCCTGGTGCTATAACTTGACAGTAAATTGTATTCCTCTACATAAACCAGCTGAGGTTGAAAAGTTATAATCAACAGATTACTGCCATCATGGAGGTAACCCTCGGAAGCTATAGTTGCTTATCGAGCAAAGATGATGCTTTGGCATGTACCTTTGAATGGCTGCTCCTTTGGGACATGGCACATGACTTTGTGGCTTGAAGTAGGAGGAAAATTCACTCTTCATGAGACAAAGGACTCTTTAGGGTCTGGATGCTCAATGCAAGCTGAAAATCCATAAGAGACCACCACGTTTCAATGAAAGATGCTGATGGAAAACAGATGTTGGGTCCACAAATGCACAGTTCCTGGGGATGCCCAGCTCCTGCTCAGGTCACTGCACTGCATCGTCAGTAATTGAGAAAATGGAAAGGACCTTGCCTGGCCTCATTTCCAGACCTAATCTATCCACTCCCCAGGCGAGAAATCCTGATCAGAGCCTGCCTGGGCAATGACCTCTTGGGGAATGTAGTAAATCCGACTCAGTAAGTAATCTTTAAGGAGCCTTCAGGCTTTGGTGCCTTGTGACTCAAAACCTGGGGTCCTGGGGATAGGAGGTTGATTTCCAGGGAATTAGCTACAGCCCTAACTACAACCCCAGCATCTCTCAGCCATCAGCTCTGCCTGGGTTGGGAAAGGTGGCCAGTCCAAATTTGATGCAAACCAAGGCAAAAGAACAGCAACTTCACAGCACTAACATTTTCTATGAGGTTGGGAGTGAGGAATATGCAGTTTCCGCAGAAATAATCCTAGAAGGCTTCTTAGAGGAAGTAGAAGCCTTTGAATGTTTTAAAGAAGGGGGAGGTAGGCAGTTAGGCAAATTTGAGATTAAAGAGGAGGCTCTCCACAGGGGAAACCAAGCTGATTAGTTGCCTGAATGCTAGAGGTTATGAACTCTGTGTACTCACTCAGTGGGTGGTCTGTGCTATCGTGCAAATTACCTATGGACCCCCAGGAAGTTGTGAGCTGTGCTGCCTAGGTTGGCCTGCTGTTACTGCTCCTTTTAGCTTAGGGAGGAGGCAGCCAAGGGCCTCAGCCTGATGAAGAAAAAGTGGTGATGGATTTGGAGGAAAGTGGCAGGTAGGTCAGGCCAGGCAAGCAGGTTGTTCAGAAGCTTCAACTGTCCATCCGCCAGCCCTTCTTCATCTTGCTCTACCCTCCGAAGTCCCTTCAGGGCAAGCCCTTTCCCGCCAGATGTTTTAAATCTCCTTTCTGGCCCTAATTGAAGACAACTTTTCTTTCTGCATGAGAGGGAAGGGGAGAAATATGTCCCACAGCCCTTTCCCTCTTCTCCTCCCCTCTCCTTCCTCTGTGGGTGAAGCTCTTCATTTCCAAGCAAAAGGTGGGGTTCGATGGTTGACCCAGCCCTTTCCCAGCATAAAGCAGGTCTCCCAAGGAAGCCAGCTCCTTTTTCCTGTAGGAGGAGGAATATGGTCCTCACAGCAATTCCCCCCATCTCTCTCCCCTACAGGAATTCACCTCAATAAGATTGCTGCAAAACCCATCCCTCCCAAGACACCTTGTGATTTCCATCTGTCAGTAGGGGAACAAATCCTCTGTGCCCTAGATCAGACATTTTTACCTAGAGAGAACTGTTGGCCAGTTAGAGAAATTATTTGCTTTTCTTGCCAAGTAGCATGAGGACCCACTAAATTAGGGATATCATAGTTTAACACCCATTATTCCTGAGGGCAAAATCCTTTCAAGATTCACTAGTGGGCTTTTACCATGATCTGCCCACACTGGTGCTTTTGTCAATATTATTTGATATTCTGTGATTCTGGGAATCATAAGGCAAAGTGAAAGGACCCATATAGAGCATGGTGGAGTAGCATCCTTTCATTTAATCAGTAACCTACATTTTTCAGACCACCCAAGGCTGAGGATAAAAATAGGATCCCAAGGGCAAACACAGAACTTCTCCAGGAAACTACACTTGTGTTCCGTAAAAAAAAATTAAGCTCTGTCTCAAGTTTCTTCCAAGTAGTTCTAAGTTTCCATCTCTCGGGTATCTCATCAGTAGTCTCAGAGCAGAGTGTTCATTAGGTGCTCTGCAAGA
The DNA here is from genome assembly GCF_016906955.1 of Phacochoerus africanus. NCBI lineage: Eukaryota > Metazoa > Chordata > Mammalia > Artiodactyla > Suidae > Phacochoerus > Phacochoerus africanus. The sequence goes on along the minus strand of NC_062546.1, from coordinate 184,999,928 downwards.
TGGTTCTCTGGGCTACCATGTGATTTATCTGGTGCTTTTATCTGCTCCCATCCTGGATCACTGGGGGTAATGAATCCCACTGCATCTAAAACTCTGTCACTGATGTCTGCTGAAGAAATTCCATATGTCAAAGTCATTGATGACTATGGCTGAGCAACCTCACTAGTTACTACTAAATGTACTAGCATCAGCTCTGCAAATGCCCTGCATGCTAGTATCCCAGACCTTTTGTTTCCACTTTCCTCTTTGGCTGGTTCCAAAAAATCACAGTGACTGGCACCAGGGAAAGGGAATATTCCTTTTCCTCTAGAACAAGTGAGCCGCGTCCTGGAAGCAAATACATGTGCCCCGACACTAATCTCATTCCATGATTCCATGTATAAATACATACCTGGAAGATTCGCCCAATCATGCGTCCATGTGTGTTACATCTTCTGAATCCTAGCACCCGGGTAGTTTCAGTTCAGGCTGAGACAGATTCGGAATTACTATGGACTCTGATAGTTAAGAGCTTGGGTTTGAATCCTGACTCTACCACTTGTTACCTCTGAGACTTAGTTTCCTCATCTGTAACATATGGATAATAATAATTCCTATTAGGCAATGCATGCAATTATGCAATCTAGTGCTTAAAATGCAGTCAATAGATGTTGATTGTTATGATCATTATTATTATTATTACTTAATTTTTTCCTTAAAGAAGAAGGAGCTGAGGTTGAGGTAGGTGAGATGACTTGTCCCAGTTTACACAGCCAGTGAGTGGCAAAGGCAAGACAATGTACTTGCAGGCACCTGACTCAGGGTTCAGTGTTCTTGAATAGCATCATTTTTCCATAGTCTACAGGTGAGTTTTTACCATAACTGTATCCATTTGATAGTTTTTTTACTATTTAATATCACCAATGAGCCCATGAAGAGAGAACTCAGTACACAGAGCCAAGGGGAGGAAAGGAAGGAGATGAAGAGGGACTAGATTATAAACACTGGTGAAACAGAAGAAAGAGTCCATTAGTCATTCAATTATGCCCAGTGCCTCCAGAACATTGTTTTATGGAAGAAGTTAGGAAACAAAGCAACCTCAGAGGAAGAACATGAGGTTTGGAGGATAGTCAAGCTGTATATTCAAATCCAAGCACATTGACCAGTTGTTAGTTGGGATCTCTTAATGGTGCATTGACTAGCATATATGAAAGAGCAAGGAAGAATCTTTTATAATTGAGCCCTTATTTAAAGGGGTCGAATTTGAGACCTACAAAGAGAAATGGACTTTGCCAACAAGACACATTCAGATCTTGGCAGAACTGGAAGGAGAACCCAAATCTCAGGTCTGTCTTAATGTGATCCAAATCGAGACTGTTTCCCCAAAGGCTCCAGAGTCAAGCCTTGAGAGGGGACCCATTTCTCCACATGTTAGTTTCAGGCAGGGTGCTCTGGCTGAGTAACGCAGGCTTATCAGGTTACAGACCTGACACATGCAGCCACTGGATGGCATGAAGCACTCATTCTTCTCATCTTCTTGCTGTTGAATCTCAAGTGTCAATGCTTTGATAGAATGAATGTTCTTCAAAAGGCTAGTTTTACCTTTTAATGAAATAGGTAGCTGCTTTCATTGTAGCGAGTTCAAGGAGGTAGGTTAATGTTCTCTACTAGCTATCTATTGTTACCTAACAAATCATGCCAAAACTTAATGGCTTAAAACAATAAATTTTATCTTAATTTCAGGAATTTGAGAGTGTCTTGGCTGAGTGGTTCTGGCTTGGTATCCTTTATAAAGTTTTAGCCAAGATGTCAGCTGGGGGCTGAAGTAATCTGAAGCCTTGACTGGGGCTGGAGAATCTGTTTCCAAGATGGTGCACTCACAAAGCTGTGGGCTAGAGTCCTCAGTTCCTCACCATGTAGAGGTGAAGGGTCAGCTGATGTCCCCAGAAAAAGTGATCAAAGGGAGACCCAAGAGGCAGTTTTATGATCCATTTTCAGAAGTCTGTCATTTTTCCTATGTTCTAATCTTTAGGAGTGAGTTACTAACTCCAAATCACACTTGATGGAAGGGCATTTAAACTCTAACTCTTGAATTCGGGAGAAAATATCAAGAATTTGTGGACAATTGTTAAACTTATCACATGTTCTATCAGCTTGAGCACTATTCCTTTTTTTTATTTTATTTTATGGCCACACCCATGGCATATGGAAGATCCAGGGCCAGGGATTAAATATGAGCCACAACTGAGCTGTGGCAATGCCAGATTTTTTTACCCACTGTGCTCCCCAGGGGCTCAAACCCTTACTTCTGCAGCAACCTGAGCCACCCCAGTCAGAATTTTCATCCACTGCAACATCACAGGAACAATGATCTTTGTGGTTGTTGTTGTTTCTTATTGTTTTTTGGGGGGTGGTAGTTGGGGGTTTTCAAGAGCATGTGTTCCAGAGGTCTGAGTGCAAGGAATGGCAAACAACTGCTATATTTTCTTAAAAAGTTCATCTGGTGCCAAGCCTGCTATTCATTTGTTTCAAATTCCACCATGAGTAAATCCAAGAAAGATAAGATCATAACTCATTTCATTTAAATCTGTGTCAATTGTGAGCATCTGGGATGGCACCACCCAGGGGGTTGGAGGCTCAGGTTCCATTTTACACACTGACCCTGGGATGCCATAATCCTTAGACATGTCAATTCTTCTGGGCCTCAGTTTCCTTTGTGAAATGAGGTGCATGGATTAGAAGATTTTACTCTCTTTTTGGGCTGTGATATCTTTTACTTTTATATTAACTATCAGATTTTAAAGCCCATTTATGAGAATATCTCTCGTGCGTTATCATCTATCATCTATCTATACGTATATGTATGTATATATGTGTATATTTAAAAGGTTTTTATATGTGTCTCTATGTTTCAAAAACCTATTTAAATAAATCTTTTATAGCCCTTTAGTTTTAGAAGGAAGGTAAGGCTGTTTATGTTACAAGAACATATTTTATTTGCCCACAGCAGCCAAAGCACAGCATGCTATTTCTATAAATGGGGCATGATGGTGTTTTGTTATGAAATGCCTTTTGATGTAGGACAGCCACAGTCCAATGACTTCCAAATATATTTCAGCCTACTGTAAAGAATTAAATGATAGATCTTCTCATGGCCATGGGGTCTCTGCACACATTTCCAGGAACTTAAGGCCATTTACTAAATCCAAACAGAGAAACATTATTTTAATGATTATAGATGTGTCCACTCAGCTTTGAACAAGCCCTCCCTCTTCTTAGTCCTGGCCCCTCATGTCTGAAGCCCAGCATGAATCAGTCAGCCTGGGTCACAAAAAAAGCAACATACTGTAGCCTCTTTTCAAGACAAGACCCCAACCCTCCATATTGTTCCAGAGACCACTCCTGACTATTCCTTGCCCCCCCCCCATTTCACATCTAAAATACCTAATCAGAGGGTCTCTTTATTTTCCCCAAGGGCTATCCACTTTTAGAACTAAATATTTAGGGGTAAAAATTCTTTAAATGTAAGAATTGAAGAAGCTGAAAGTGTTGTTACAAGTGCCTCTCTAGTCTCTGGGTCTTCCCCAGCAGACCCATTGCGCACATCCAACCCAGGGAAAAGTTCACACACGTTCAGAGGGGGGGTTCTGCTCAAGGTATTCACTGTAGTGGTGTTTGCCACAGTGGGGGTTAGATTCAGTCAGGTGTCCATCTGCAGAGAACAAGCAAGCCTATGTGATAGAAGCATGCCATGGATGCCATGCAATTATTAGAGGTTGACGAGTTATCTAGTGCTATGTAACAAATGACTCCAAATTTAGCATCTTAAACAACACATATCTATTATCTCGCAGTCTCTATGGGTCAGGAGCCAGCATGTTCTATCTGGTTCCTTTGGTTCAGGGTCTCTTTCCAGGGGGAAACTAAGTGTTATCTAGAGCTATTGTCAGTGGTCAGTCATCTCAAGGCATGAACAGATTGAGGGAAGATTAGTTTTGCTTCCTAACTTACTCACAAGGCTGTTGGCAGGATTCAGTTCCTCATACTGTTGGACTGAGGGCCTCAATTCCTTGCTGGCAAAGAATATTGGTTGTTGTGGCTCTAGCCCATGCTCAAGGTGAGGTGATTGTACAAAGCCATGGAAGCCAAGAGGATGGAGCCGTCTTAGGAGCTGCCTATCACAAGAAGCAAGACCAAGGAGTAGGGGGAGGGAGTGGGATGGACTGGGAATTTGGGGTTAGTACATTTAGAATGGATAAGCAATGCGATACTAATGTATAGCAGAGGGAACCATATACAATCACTTGTGATAGAACATGATGGAAGATAATATGAGAAAAATATATATACATATATTCTTACTATATATGTCATATAATTCATATATGTCACATATATATATGACTGGGTCACTTTGCTGTAGAGTGGAAATCTGGTACAACATTATAAATCAACTATACTTTAATAAAAAAACTTTATAAAACTAAAATCATGCAACATTAAATACAAAAACAGAAAAGGGTAAATAAGAGTTAGAATGAAATGAACAGAAGAATACTATTTGTATACATTAAAATACAGATAAAACAAGGCTACATGTTTGATAAGGACTCAAACACACTAGAGAGTATATAATAATCACATCATGATATCTGCCTACTGGACATGGAGAAAGGAGGAAAAAATGAGAATAAATAACCATATAAACCAATCCAGAGTAGGGTCTTGCAGACACAGAAGAAAACGGTGGACCAGAAACTCAGGACCAAGTTTAACTCTCTGCATTTGAGTTTCAAAAGAAAGGAAATGTAAAATAGATTACAAAAATCCTAGGTTTTCCTTACTTAAGCCCTCACAGAAGGCTCTCAACAAGCTCTATGACTGTGGGAGCTCCCCCACCCCAATGTCACATTGCATTAAAGTCCTCTCAAGGGCTCATAGATTTCCACCATGTAAAGGTGACACCTGTGTTAGTGTGGCATACCATGAAGTCTATAAGATGTGCTCACAGGGTGACCAGCTGTCCTAAGACCAAAGGAGGTCCCGAATGTGAGACTTTGAATACTAAAATCAGGACAGTCCAGGGAAATCTGGAATGAGTTGGTCACCCAGGGATTTTGTTAAAAGGGCAAATTACAGCAGCTTCGTGAGAGATTCTCACTGATGTGACTGAGCCAGACCAAGAATCTGCATTTTATGCAGTGCCAGAAGCCCTTCTAATATAGACACTCCACAGATGACTCTCTGAGAAACACTATTATGGAAGGATAGTTTTGAAAGGTACTGCTGTAGCACCAAAGGTCATAGTTAATCTCAATTTGTAATCACAGATTTTATGCAGCCACCCAAGGGTAATCCACCATTACCTGTTGATAATCCTGGTGCTGCAGTTAACAGTTCACTGATTCTAGAACTTGTCTTGCATGTAAGGCAGACCTCAAGATCTAAGAGGCAAAGTTCAAGAAGGGGTCAGGACAGGAGTTTGGGGAGGAAGATTTTCCTGACTGGCTATTACAACAAACCACACCCAGAGGCTGGATTAGCCATCTACAGAAAAGTCTCTTAAAAGTCACCCACCCCACAGTGAGATCTGAGGAATGTGTTAATAAGATTAAATGAGAACTTTTAGGTCTTCAGGAAGCAGCCTGCCTAAAATGTAATCCCTGTAAAATATTTGCCATATTTGGAAATTATAAAAGTTTACACAACTACATTGACAGGATGAAATGTGATGAGGTAAAGTCAAATGCCTCATGGGATGTAGCTGAAGGAGGGTGGGGTGTCCTTACGTCATGAGGACGGAAGCTTGAGGGGCTGCAGGTGTATTTAGGTAGATCCATCCTTATGAGAAAGTATGTGTCATACTACAAAAGTTTCCCAAATACTCCTAGTGACCAATAAATTGTAGTTGTTCTACTTTTGTATTCACCAAATAACTTTTTGATCTCCATTTATTCTTTGTTCTTCAAATACAGAATTATTATTTCTATGTGAGGGGCACATGAAGTTTTAGAGTTGTTTATACCCTAGTCTTGGTTTTTCTATTGGATTTCAAGTCTAATGAGGGCAGACTCAGATTATCAGAGGACTAATGCAAATCAAGTATATAGATGATTTCAGAAGCCGTCTCTAATGATAAAAGCTGTCGCGGTTTTAGATTGCTCCTGAAACTAATCCTGAAACAAGAATTCAAGTACAAGTAGTTTATTTAGGCGGTGATCCCAGGAAACACATGTAGAAGAGTGGATAGTAAAACAGGGAAGGGAAGTAAGCTGATGAAAGGAATATATCAACCCAGTTACCATTAAGGACAACTGGTGTTAGAGCCTGCTTGGAAACTCTTGAGAGACAAGAGAGATTTGAAACTGTCCATATATAGAATACAGTTTAGAGTTATTCCAAACAAAGGATATTTATCCACTAACTATCCAACTGTCATTGGTTGAGGGGTGCTTCCTGAGGGATTAAGTCTCAGACACTTCTGGTCTGTCCTATATGGGAGCTAAGCATGCTCGCATGACTATTGCAGTCACAAATGCTTTCCATAAACAGCCTTAAGACTGTAGAGTTGAATACCAAGGGGATGTGGGTGGGCTAACAACAGCATCTGCTAAAACAACTCAGATTTGTTGCATGTTTACAGGATTCCATGCGTCAGATTAAATATGCATCCTCTAACTTAATATCTGATTAATATTTCTCATTTCTCAGATCAGGAAACAGATGTAGAGTGAAAGTGACTTGTTCATGGTCACACAATCAGCTAATGGTATAGCTGGAATTTGAACCATATGGTTGGTCTTTAGAATCCAAACTTTTGGCCACTGCACTTTACCGGATCCCAGAAGAGCTTATGTCTAGTTGAGGGAATAGAAATAGATGTGGTGTAAAACCCAGCTGCTTCACAAAGTATGGATAATATTTCATTTTGGGATATGACACTGGTATTGAAGTGTAGACATGTGGATAGAGTTCCAGAATCATCAAGGGTCCTATTTGGCTGAAACATAAGTCACAGGTGGTTGAGGGGTAAGCAATATTGGAGAGGTTTTTGAAGGTCAAGGTAAGGAGTTTACACACAGTGACTGGGAAATCAGGAAATACTGAGGCTTTTTGAGCAAGAGTGTAGCAGGAGGTAGGCTTGAATAACATTAAAAAGAGTTAATGATGTAAATGGTGTTAAGAGAGTAACACTGAATAGGAAGCAATGAATTGGCTGAGTTGACCAAAAGAGGGGGGAAAATGGAAAACCAAGTAGGAGCTATGGCAATAATTCAGGGATTTGAGGATTCTTCTTTCAGAGATCCGTAGTCAATGCAAATGGGCACGATAGAATAGGTAAGAAGAGTGACTCCTACTAAAGGCTTCTAGACCAGGTCATGAACACAGACTGTTTAATGTATCCCAGGTATCAGGACTATTATTGGAGTACAATAGTGGAAAAGAAAAAAAAATCAATGAATGTTGGTTTTTTGAACCAGTTCACCATGCCATTCATAATTGCTGATGAGCCTGAAATACTATGTTCATTGGCTAGTTGGTGCCCTGTCTTTCTAGAAAAGGACTCTTCTCCATCTCGTTTGATACCTAGTCTTTCTATTTTGGAACACTAAATGTACACCTAGTCCAAAATTCTACATTCACCTTTTGCCTGGGTATCTTAATCCAAATTCTCAACTATGCTTTTTTCCTGATGACTTTCAACTTCATGTCTCCAAAACTCACATTTTCCCATGAATGTAATTTCCAACTGTAAGTTAGGTATCCCCACCAGGATATTCCACTAGCACCTCAAACTCAACATGACCCCAAACCAAGTTTGTTCGATTCTTCCACAAACAAGTCTGTTTCTTTTTCTGACTTCCTAGTTGATATTAATGATACCATCATTTCTCACCTTGCCAGGCTCAACACTTAGAATTGTGTTTGACTCCATGTCCACTATCCACTCCACCTAATGCACATCAAAACCTGTTGATTCTATGGCTACAAGGTTTCTTAAAAATGGTGGTTTCCTCTCTCTTGGCACTAGTCTGGTACAGTACAGTATGGTTCAGGATTTCACAGCCTATTGCTTAACATCTACTAGGAATACATTCCCACTCTTTATATTGTCCTCTGTCTAAATAAATATGGCCTCATTCTCACAGTATTTTGCTACATGCTGTACCTATTGTAACTCTCTCATGATAATAATGCTAAAAGCAACATTAGGTGTCAGGCATTGTCCTAAGCTTTAAATACAGTACTTCTTTTAATCTTTACAAAAACACTTTGAGATACAATTATTAGCCACATTTTGCAGATGATAAAACTGTTATGCAAAGAGGTTAAATGACATTAACAAGATAACCTAAGCAAGTGACAAGACCAGATTTGAATCTGGATCTCTGAATCGCCAATGAACAAAGGGCTACACTGAACTTTTTGGCTTCTTTTCTACACTTTGAACTCCTCAGAGTAGAGGTTTTTCTGTATAACTCTGTGGCTTCTGCACAGTGCCTAACTAATAGTAGCTGATGCATGATATACATATATGTGTGTATACACACACATACATACACACACACATTTTTTTTGGCATCAATGTGGATCTTGCTTGATGACAGAATTCAGAAGAACATGAAGCTTAAAGTCATTTGTTCATGCCATTCTTATGAAAAGGAGACTGTACCTAATTCAGTCTGATGACAGACTTTAACCAGATCAGATCCTTTAAGCAACCCCTGCCTACGGCAGAAATGACCCAAGAGAAATCAGGCTGCAGGCTATATGAAATAAGACACTGGACTCAAAAGAATGTGCTAAGCTCTATCTCTCTCTTCAATCCTATTTTTGATGGACTTTCTTTGTTGCATGCTTGGAAACTCTTATTCTTCTTAACCTAACAAAAGAAGAGTCAGAACTAGACATATTTTAAAATACAAAGTGCATAGTAAGAGAGTGTTTGCAAATGTAGGTAGGGCTGAGGCTCTCTGAGAGGCCCGATAAAATTACTTTTTGGATGAATGAGTTTGCAAACCTCTTTTTAAGGCTAGGCAATGCTATTTCATGCCTCCACTGCAGGCATTTTTTTCCCTGAAAAATCAATGACCCAAGAAAGCAATTGATGGTGGGAGAAGGGGGAGCCTCTGAGCTAATCCTTGAGGTTGAGACAGAAGTACGGCTGCTGTGGATTCAGCCTGGGGAGATCAAGGTGAAACATGATTGCTCTGTTTGGAGAGGCCCATCTTTAGTTGGCACCATTCTGAGCACTCAAGTTTTCTGTCAATAAGCACTCTACAGGGGAGATAAATGGATTTGGAGCTGAGGATGGGAGGAGGGTATCTGGGAAAGAATAAACACATTATCTGAGCCCATCTACCAAACCCCTTCACTGAAATGCTCAAGGACTCAGACCATATGTTTGGTACAGGCTTGTGGGAGGGAGAGAGACTCTCTACCTCTGTGGGTAAAGCAAGCTGCAGAGATCCAGCCTAATAATAATAGACAATATTTAAAGACCAGACCTCTGCAGGTTGCTTCACCCACAGGAGTGCCAGGTACTGTGCTATGGGACTATCAAATGACTATCACCACCATGCTGGCAATAAAACTACAAACAATTGACTTCTTACAAAGACAGAACATGAACATTTATTCCAGAGGGGTAGACAATAGTCTACAAACATGAAGAGTGAAACCAAATACCTGAACAATTTTACCATGTGTTCTTCTATGATGGCATCCCTTCCCTACACATTTTTAAATCCAAGAAGAGTCCTCCCTAAGAAATTGAGGAGAGGCTAAATCCAGGCCCGCTCAGGTTCCATGATATTAAATCATTCACTAGTTGTTTTATTGTATTAAACATGGCCTCCCCACACAGCATAGGCTGAGGAATCAGGTGCTAGTGTTCGGTTTTGAAGAATATGGTTCTGAAAAATGATATATTTAGTTAGATTTCTCTAGAGTGCAACTCAGGTCTTCCCAAATCCCCTAGAAGAGTCTTATGCTTTTAGTAAAATCACTGGCTGATAATAAAATCTTCAAATAAATAAATGTGTAGCTCTCACTATATTTCATCAGATAGAAATGACTTCCTAATTCTAGTGCATTCCTTCTCCTGACACATTGCTGATAGGATGCATGCATGCACTGTTTTGTTGCTCTGCATTCTATGTAACCTCTTTCTACATACTTTATGATCTGGCATCCACCTATATCTCTGATTGTAATATCTGTCAGGCCCCTCCTTCTGCCTAAAAACCCTCCTTTAACACCCTGAGGTCAAGACATTCTTTCCTTCCCATGCCATAAATTCCTACTATAGAATTAAGTGTCTGCTCTCACTGCATTTTCATTAAAGATGTGAAATTTTTTCTGTCACATTCAACTATTCTCCCTTCTTACATTTCTTATGTTCTCACAATTCCTTATTTTTAACCAAACTTTTTTCCTAGACTTTATCTCATGCACCACAATATGCCTCAAACTGAACTCACGTCTCTTAATTGCCTTAACTCTTCCTTCACTGCTTCTCTCACTCCCAGCCTCAGACTTCTTCGTTCAGTCATTAACAATCTAATGAAATCCGTTGCTGAAATAAAAGCAGAACAATCTTAGAAACACCTCTTTCCCCATCACTGTAGATTCCTCAATCATGCCAATCACTCAGGTCTACTTCTTACATTTCTTTCCTCTTCTTCCAAGTTCTTGTTCCCATCATCTCTCAACTGGACTATGGCTATAGCCTCACAACATGCTCCCATCTAATGGCTACATTACCTACCAAGTGGATACCATAAAACAGGATTTTTTCCCTGTGGTCACACAACTGGCCCACTGATCCTCAGTCCCCCAACATCATTCCCTTTCTTCTGCCTGACCCCAGATCCATTTAAGGATAATAGAGAAAAGATTCATCATTTTGATGACTTCTAGGCTGGGTGAGGACTACAGTGTATTCATATTACCTAAGCCAAATAAGGGAGAATCTTTCTTAGAGACTCTGATGTCCCAAGAAATAAAGTCCCTTATTAGAGGTTTGCTTGGGTAACGCATTGATTAACTTGTTGAACTCCCCGAGTGCATTCATATCCACCCCCATTCACATTCCAGCAGAGCATAAGAGAGCTAGAAAGAAAAGAGGAGAGTCTGCACCCTGTACTTTCATACTGACTTGGAGACATGAGATTTCTTTGGGACAAATATATATCACAGAATGGACCTGGGTGTATGTTGTTGGCTGTCTTTCTTCTTTCCAGTCAAAGTGGGTGGCCAACGTATCCTAGCACCCAGCAGCAATAGGTAGTCACTCTGTAGGGCTGGGGAAAGAGCTGCTGGAAAAAAAATAAGCTGAAAACTAATGTCTCCAAGTTAGGCAATTGGTATGAATGCCCTGCCTACAAGAGGGTCAAGAAAGTATTTGTGTGTACAGTAAAAGGTAACCACTATCAGCTACCTTAACCAGAAAGGCAGAAAGAGCCATTGGATAAAATACAACAGAAGCTATTTAAGCAAGAAAACCTTATTTCCTTTCTCTTTCATTTCCAACATCTTTCATAGGCTAGAGTCTTGAAGACGGAGAGGGACAGGTTGATGTGTGGCAGACAATCCCCCCACACCAAATCCAAAGGGTGGGGAGGAGAAAAGAAGTGGAAGAATAGACATTTCCCCTTCTTGTAGCCTCTAACCACAAAAAGGGAAGATGAAAACTTTAAAGGAAATATGAGATTATAGCTTTTAATTGGATCATTCTTAATTGAAAATGACCAAAACCTGACCGCCAGGAGGTTGTGTCTAAGATGTTATTACGAGGTCAGAAAGCAAGCCGAAAGGCAGTGACTGAGGAAAACTGCCCCAAACTACCTAATGTTTGCAGCCACTGAGGAGAGGATGTTCAAAAAATGAGTCGTCATACTGACATGTAAGTCCCATCATGTTACCGTCCTGATGAAGAGTTCCCAATGACTCCTTCTTCCCTACCCTACAGGGTAAAAATGTACTCTTTGGATGACTCACAAGGCCATTTGCAATCAAGCACCTTTGCTTCCATGGTGTCATTTACCTCAATTTCAGGTTTGGCATTTGCAATTATCCCAGTGCATCAGGCTCTCTCAGTCCTCTGCATCTTTGCAAACACAGTTTTCTCTACCAGGAAAGAGCAATTTTTCTACCTAATCTATGAGCAAAATCTCATTGAGTCTTGGTTTAAGCATGATCTCTTCTGTAAAGACTTTCCTAAAGCTTACAGGCAGAATTACTTATTTATTCTACCATGTTCCCGTTTGCATACAACTCAATGATCTTATTGAGTTACTTCTTAGGACAGTTATTGTATGTCTGTCTTCTCACTACACTCTAGTTCCTTGAAGGCATCAACTGTGGTTCGCCTTTATAACCCCATGTCTGGGTGGGAGGGGTATGGTTTAAAGGACAATTCCAAAACCCTGGGCCAATAACTAACCAAATGCTCTGTGAAATTTCCTTCAGAGATGGGTTTTAAGTCTGTATTGATGTAGTCTTTGGGCTGAAATGACAATGTCTGATTTTATCTACCAGAGTCCTTTTTAGTAGATATCTCTTCCTCTCAAAGTCTAGCTGATCCTGAACCCCTAATTTCAGTTAATTCTAAAAGGCCAATACCCACCATGACACCATAAATCCTCCCTATTTCACCATGGCAAGGTCTCAATTATCTGTAGGAAGTCAATTTCCCCATGTCTCTGACCAGGGCTGGTATTTAGTATCATTACGATAAAACTTGTACAACTCCTTCATTACATGCTGTCTTTAGTTGTTTCTCCCTGGGTAGGAATCCAGTTTCATTTAGATAATGACCCTCCAGAAGGCAGGCCTTATCTTGCTCTGTATTCCAGATGGTGGAGACAGGTTTAATTCCGTAAAGAGCTTCTTAAAGTTCCACCTGGGCCAGGCATTGTGCAGAGCACACATGGCCTCTGCTCTTATGTCCTTCACAGAGGCTGGCCCTGCTCGTCTTGGAAGGTTGTCTATTTTGACCTGAAGGAAGCTTCAGAGAGGGCCCATGGAGCACTGGGGACAGAGAGGAGAGGGCTGCCAAAGCAGCTGGCCAGGCCATCTGGGGAACCCACCCTGCAGTCACTGAGATGTCGAAAGTCCCATCTATGTTATCCTCACAAACCTTTTTGGATTCCAGCCCTAGAGACACTTTTTTGTCTGCCAAACTTAATTTTAACTACATGTCAATTGTCACAAGAATGTGAAATAGTAGAACGTGATGGACCTTAGAATCAGAAATGATTGTATTCAATTCAATTTAGTCTAAACTGAGCTCCTTAGATTTAGTCACTTATTTTTTCCATTAAATTTTAACTAGGTTGACCAGGCTTTTACTGCCCTATTATAAATATAGAAGGATTGTTGGGATCAAGGCAAAATATTCCAGGCCATTTCCTTGCTTTTCCCCATTCCCTGTTTAGCTGTTGCTCCACTACAGATTTTCCCAACACAAACACACACACACACACACACACACACACACACACACACACACACCCCTGATGGAGTTTACTTCTCAAGTAAACTCCCTTATTTTCCCTGATATTATTCCTTTACCATCACCATCTCTCAAGAGTCTTGCTAAAGTGCAATAATAATTTTTAATATTGTTCCTTTGAATGAGGTATCTGGGCCTCTGCAATTCTTCATCTCCATAATTACTCTATGTTTCTGGAATTCTAAATATAAGTAAATCTGTCTTTCTATTTCTTCAGTCTTGGGAATAGACAAGCATACATCAAGTCCATATACATAGAAACTGCATACATGTGTCTTTGTGTTTTCCTGCATTTCTGTATCACTTGTGTATGGTTACATTGAAGTTACACATGTAGCAAACATGAAGTAGGAATTTATTTTGTATTTCCACTCCTTCACTGCCATTCTAACCTTAGACAAAAGCTTTGCTTCCCCGCTCTTGCTGACATCTCCCCCTCCCTCCTTTCACTGTGTCTTTTCACCTTTTCACTCTCCATCCCCCGCTGCCTGACCCATTCATTCTCTAAACCCAGTTTTATCTGGAGCCTCTTAAGGAATTGTGCTGTGATATGCTAAGTGCAGAGACCCAGCCTCCAGGCTAAACGCTAGTGTGTCTTCCACTTACTATGGACATAAATCTTCCCCTTAGTTCTCTCTCAGGGATTATTTAAAATGGTCAGATTGAGAATCCATCTATTTCTTTAAAGCCCAACCCATGAAGAGCTGTTAACACAAGGCAAGAGTTTAAGGCATTAAGCCTGTACCAGCAAGTACTGTGCTGTTCTTCATTTCCTCCCCACTGGGAGTGCTTTCCAGTAGACAGGGGGAGAGGGAAGAGAGCTGAGCTTGAAGAAGCTGACTTATCTGGAAAAGCACTCCTCTCCATCTTTGCCATTTTAATAAAGCTCAGCTTGGGGGAGAGATGTGGAGTCCTTCAAGAGCAGACCCCGTTAAAACAATCAGGGGAGTGTGTAAAACACAGCTCAGGCCCTGCGTGCTGGGCTGCAGACTGACGTCACCTCATAAATCCCCAAGCTCTATTCCCGGCCCCAATCTGCGAGGCACAGCCTGGACCCATCAGTGAGCTGATTTTTTTGGAGATTAATTATTTGCTCAAACAGAGGTCATGTGGAGGGTCTTTAAAAGATTGCTTCAGTGTTTTGCCCCACCCCCTCTCTGTCACATACAAAAATGGACTTCTCTGTGCAGACAGACTATGGAAAGGAACACAGTGTATACAGAGGCCAAGTTAGCCGAATCAGAGGGGATTCAGGCATCACTTGACTCATGCTCCCCTTTAGCAGAGGACTGAGAGCCAGGAAAGTGAAGGGGCTGTCCATCTGGTCCTTCTTACCTTACTGCCTGAAGGTCAGAGGTTTCCAGCTGCCCACAGGACAGCTTGTCCTCAGACTGGAAATGCAATGAATTGAGAAAGGCAGAGTTAGGGAAAGCCAGCTGACAGAGGGACATCAGGAAGTACCTGTATCCAAGGGGCCAAGGAATATATTGGAGGCCTCAGAGCTTACTGTCCAGTGCATGCTGGCATTTTCCCACCAACCACCTGGATCTCTCTCTCTGGGGAATCTCTTAAATATACTCAAGGGTAGAAAAGCAATCATTTAGCAGAAAGCATAAGAGAGGAGAAAAAGTTGAGGTGGAGCCATTGTCAAATGGAGAGTTTCCAGAAGGAAGATAGCAAAGGCTGGGTATTCTGAGGGCAGGATAATGGGAAATACATTTTTTTCCCTAAGAAAAAGAATAGGAGTTGATTAAACTGAAGTTCTCCAGGAAGTTACTTAAATCATGTTCACCAATTTTAGGACAGTGGCAAGTGGTGCTTTGTTGATAAATATTTAATAACTGTCTCTTCGGGGGAATAAAAGCGCTAGTTTGCTGATTTCTATGGCGTAAATGCACCCATCTACACTGATTTCAAATACCAATGTAAGGCCACTGAGTGTGGCCATGGAAAGTGATTCACATGGTGGGCTCTTGTGAGCTGGTGGAAGCTGGCTTTTGTCCACTGCTGATTGTGATGAATACTTTAAAACATTACTAAGGTGTTCTCAATTCTTGTCCTATAAGAAGCTTCATGATACAGTTAAAAAGTTTGCGGGTGTGAATTCTGCCCTGCTATCCACTCCTAGCTATGCATTTATAATTTGTACACTTTCCTCTGTATGTATTATATTTCATTACAAAGTTGAAATATTGAACAGCGTAAAGTGGTCTTTCCATCCCCTGCAATCATAGACACATCATTTCTCATCATCATCTTTCTAATAGCTCTTGTCTTTGATAAGGCACAAGATTGGGTTGCATGATCAAGGGGTGAAAAGAGGAATTTCAGATGGCAATGGTGTGGTCCCCTTTTAGAGGAATTGGAAAGAGAAAGCCTAGCTTTCTTCCAGGTAAGGGGCCTGGTTGACATAGCCTGACAGGAATCATGGACAATTCTGTTCATAGCTCTTGGTTCTTCTACATGCCCCAAATAAACACAGGAGTGCTGATACTGGTTCCAGATGAATCCCCTGCAAGTGCTGGCAGAACAAGCTGAGCAGCCATGGGACCTTACCCTCCCAAACACCACTTCTGCACAGGGGATAGAGGGGGCAAATGGAGGGGGGATCCCTGAAAGCCTGTTCAGTGTCCTGTGGTTTGTCAATTAGTCTGGGGGCCCTGGGGCCTTCTGGGGAAAAGCCAGAAAGAGAGGGAGGGTAAGGGAGAGAGGGAGGGGGAGGAGGAGGACCTGATTTCACAGCAGGGCAGGGCTGCATGTGCCTGTCAGGGCCAGAACTGCTGGCTGTTTCCTGGAGCGACTTTCTATGGAGGAGAGGAAAGTCAACTGACCTGCAGTATTTCCTTTTGATCTCCTTTCAGTCTCACAACAACCAGCCTCTTGGGCAGATTTCCTCCACCATTTCTCAGATGGGGAACCTGAGGGCTAGAGATTAAAAGGACTGGCCCAAGCCCCACAAACATTAAAGGCTACAGTGAGGACTTCTCCCCCCCTTCACCTGGATAAAACCCTTAGGAGTTACTGCCTAATCTAGTGCAACACCTGTCAGTCTGCTTGTCTTTTGATGTCATTTGCTCCCCAGTAAACAAGCCCTTTGTTTGCTGGAATAACTAACCAGAATGATCACGGTGACCTCTGGTGATGACAGGGTAGGGGTACTCAGCCCCTGTTCTCTGTGTAGGAACAGATTCATTGTAGAATTAGCCACTGAGACTCTTAGCTGTGGAAACACAGCCAGGGCTCCAGTGCAACCCTTCTGCCAGTTTATAACACTGATAATTTATTTCTTCGACTTCTGGCTTAGGAGACCAGCAACCTGTGTTAAATCAACTGTGTGCCCTCACCAGAGCGTCAGCACTGGTCAGCTGCTCTGTCATGAATCCAAGCAGGTCTATCTCTCTGTTCATCAGCCCTTGCGGCTGTGTTCTGCCCTTCAGACCCTCCCTGCACAAACATGAAACTCAGCACGGAGGCCTCACTAGGGCAGTCACCCCTTGGCTCGCATTCAGAATAAATAGGCAAGGCTCTGGATGCTAAAACCCTTCCCCAAGTGAAACGAAGCCAGCATGGCCACCTGCTGCCTCTCTTCCTGCACCCATTACATTTTCTGTGTGCTTCTGTCTCCTGCTGCTGTTTGGTACTTCTCAATTAGAAAAGTGAAATGCTAAAATTCATAATTCTCTCTTTGAAGAACTTTTTTTGAATTTTCGTGGTGTAGATATTTCACTTTCCCTATCAATATGGTGGTGGTTTGGGGACGGAGGAACAGCAGGAGCTTTTTCTCTAGTTTGAGAGGGTCTATTTTATTGTTTTGCAAGTAAGAAATCATGGAGTTCCATAGATGAGAATGATAACACCTCACAGCAATAAAGATAATAGCATGTCACATTGATTGGACACTTACTGTGTGCTGGGGAAATACATCAAGTGCTTTATAAAGATTACTACTTTAAATTCTCAGGACAACTCCATGAAATAGAACCTATTATTATTTCCATTTGAGGAAAATGAGCCTCAGATGAGTTAAGCAAGTTTAAAGCTTACTTAGTTTTCAACACTAGTAAATAATAAGAAGTCTGGTGCCAGACTCTGTTTCCTTAACAACCATTCTGTGTTGTCATGAACCCCAAAATCTGTATGTATAGGTAAGAGTAAAATTATGCTGAATCATACAGAAAGATCACTTTATAAATCAGAAACTGTCTAATATTGGCAATTTTTAAGGTTCAACCTACAATACCAAATGAAGAATCTAAAACTGAGCAGGACCCTACAAATCCCCTGTGTCCCCTATTTCTAGTTTATAGAAAAAAGGCTTTAGTCTCCTAGGACTTCCCTGAGTTCCAAAGAGAAGACTCAAGCAATTAGTAATTAAGGAAGCGAGGGAATGCAGAAACAGAGGAAACATAGTCAAGAAACAATAGTTCAGGGAGTTCCCATTGTGGCTCGGCAGTAACAAACCTGACTAGTATCCATGAGGACTTAGGTTCTATCCCTAGTCCCACTCAGTGGGTTGAGGATCTGGCATTGCCATGAGCTGTGGTGTAGGTTGCAGATGCAGCTTAGATCTGGTGTTGCTGTGGCTGGGAGTAGGCCAGCAGCTACAGCTCCAATTCAATGCCTAGCCTGAGAACTTCCATATGACACAGGTGTGGCCCTAAAAAACAAAACAAAACAAACAAACAAACAAAAAGCAAAACAAACAAACTAACAAAAAAAGAGTCCTAGTTCCCCCTCAGTGGATGTACACAACTATCTTTGATTTGTTCTCCAGGAACGAAGACCCCCATGCAACTGGAAGGTGGTGATTGCATGCTGAACAGAGAACATAGACCCAAGACTGATTGGAACCAGGAGGTTGACAATTAAGATTCCTAAAACACCCCTGTTAGCTTACCACCAATAAATCAGAAGAAAGCCACACACCCTGCAGCCCTTACCATGGTACTTTTGAAAACCCTTCCCTGAAACTTCTGAGGAGTTCAGATCTTTTGAGCAAGAGCTGCCTATATTCTTTACTTGGTGCCCTGCAAACAAACACTGTTCTTTCCTTCACCACAGCCTGGTGTCCATAAATTGTCCAAATCCCCTGAATATGGTCACCAGGTTTTATTATCTTTGTACTTTGGTACATATCATAGATCAGCCCCTCGACTGGTAAATGTTTTCTGAGCATAAGAATGAGGGATTGAGAAAGGTGTGTGAATGGGATAGACATGATATATGAGGTATCAGAAACAAAGGCGGGCTTCAATTTCAGAGCCTGGAGGCAGGGCAAGGTGTATGTGTGTGCTGTTCATGTGTGTATGTGTGCATGCCAGGACTGAAGCCATTGATAGGTGGGCATCCAGACTTCTTCAAAAAGCTCCACCCTATCTTCACCTTCCCTGTGACTGACCACTCATGTTTCCATCTCAGATTTCTCTCTCACTGCTCTCATTAAGATCTTTTAATCAAAGCATCAGCATATTACCTCCAAAAGAATTTAC
Organism: Phacochoerus africanus; assembly: GCF_016906955.1. NCBI lineage: Eukaryota > Metazoa > Chordata > Mammalia > Artiodactyla > Suidae > Phacochoerus > Phacochoerus africanus. The sequence goes on along the minus strand of NC_062546.1, from coordinate 184,980,941 downwards.
TGAACAAAAGATGTTCTTTTGAAGAAAGTTTTACAATCTTCCTGAATTCCTCTAACTCCTTTCTGATGCCAGTAATTGAGGATGAGACGCTGTTAGTTTTGATTGAATGGGAATTGACTTGAGAGAGAATCATTCTGCAGCCTGAGCCCCTGGAATCAATCTTTCTCCTCATCTCACTCCTGCTTTCCCTCTCTTGTCACCTGGTAGGATCGATGTACCGTGAACCCAGGTCTCCTCTGTCACCTCCACAGCCTAAGTAGGACCTCATAGCAAGAGCATGTGAGGAGGTGCTGGAGAAGAGTCTGAGGGAGAACTATGAACCTTGGGGTGGGAGCTAGGCCTTCAGAGAAGACGGCATGTGGAAAGGCCAGGGCAGCCCAACATTGCCAGAGACCATGTCTGAGGTGTCTGTGGAGCAGGGACACCAAATCCTAAGATTCAAGAAACAAGTCAAATATTTTAGCTTCCTTTATCCTCCCTTGGAAACCTTTGGAAAAATCAGGAGATAAAAATGAATAAAAGTCAACAAATCAGCACAAAGCTGTGGAAAAGGAGTCACACACCCATGGCAGTACCACAGAAAGGAGAAACATATGAGAGACAGACCCTTCTGGTTGCCCCTACAAAGCCTGGCCTGTGTATGCTTTAACTTTTTATTGCATGTCCCATCACTAAAAATGTTTTTAAGCCACTCTCAAATGAATATATGTTCATTTATTGCAAGTTATACATACTTGCTTCTATATTGATATATTGTGTACATCTGAGACTCAAAATTATAAATTACAACATGGATCAGATAAAAATAAGTAAGACCTTACACTTTCTTTCCAAACCTTCAGAGAATCACCTCAGGCATCCCTTGGGTGGATGCATGCTCTTTCAGAGGTTTTAGGGTTAGAACAGCGCTGCCAGTAAAATACAAGGCAAACTACATATGTAACATGTAATTTTCTAGTAATCTCATGTTATGGTGTAAAAAGAAATTGATGAAATTAGTTCTAATAATACATTTTATTTAGCACAGAATATTTAAAGCATTATCATTTCAATAGGCAATCAATAGGAAAATCTTTAAGGAGTTATTTTGTAACTCCATCTCTGGAAGCTAGTGCATATTTGACATCTACATCAAATCTCCATTTCAAAAAGCTACACTTCAAGGGACCAAGAATTCCATGTGGCTAGTGGCTACTCTATTACACCACATTGGGCTAGAGGACAATGACAACAGGAGTAACAGAAGTCCCAGGAGACACTGGAAGCTGGAAAAGTGTCTGCAGTCAAGGCTGGGAATAATGGAATATGTATGTTCATCTGCCATCATCACAGTGTAAGCAGTAATCCTCCAGTTCCTTTAACTAGACAAACTTAAAGCATAACAAGTTCAGAGCAATTTATGAAAGTACATAAACATATGAGCATCGTAAAGATGTGCATAAAACCACAGCAAACAGTGGATAGTGGTCCCTGTGGGTAGATGAGATTGGAGGATAGTGAGTAGTAGATTACTAAATTTTATTTATTTGTGTTTATAAAGTTTGAATTGTCAAAACGTATATTTAAAAAATTCAAATAATAACCTTTTCAGACACATGCACTATTTCTTTTTTCTAGAAAGTATACAGTCTGAATCCTTGTTAATAAGATAATGTTTCTTCAGTCATCCAGATCTGGACCTACTCGTTTTATCATCTTACCCATACAATAAATAAATGTATTCCTCTTAATGAATGAAATAGGCTTAATTTCTTTCTTTTATTTTTTTTGTGAAAGGAAGGTTGGGAGGGGAAATGTGGCTTTAATATTGCCAGATAAAATACAGAGCTCCCAGTTAAATGTGAATTTCGGGTGCGCAATGATCAATTTTTTAGCATAAGCAGGTCCTATGAAATATTTCCAGGGATCATACACCTCGATATTTTCCATGGAATATATAGGTTTATATTAAATTATTCATATTTTTATCTGAAATTCATATTTAACTAGGCATCCTATGTTTATAGTTAGCAAATCTAACAATGCTATATGGGCTGCCATTATGACAAATGAGCTGTGTTGGTTGCCTTGAAGGGCTGCTTTGCTCTGCACTTAGGGTAAAGTGCTACTTCTGAGAGAATTATTCCCATCAGTGGTTCCCAACTGGGAGTCAGTGAGGAGGTGCTTCTAATTCCTTCTGCCATGATAAAATAATCGTGAAAGCAGATTCGTCTTCCAGTTCTTCCAATTTCTCCCTGTTTTCCCGACAAATGAGTTCTTAAGTCTTTTAATCTGAATTTCTTCCCTACAGGTATTTTCAGAAATTTGGCTGGAGAGAAATACTACAATTCTTAAATATTCCAAACAACCACATTACTAGCCATTGCAGGCAAAATTACCCATTTTAGTCTCAGCCTTTAAAGAATTTATAGTATTTTACAAAGATATGCTTTATTTTTATTATCTATCTATCTATATACATATACTGGGATCACAGCAAGTGGGGTGGGTGTGTATACAGGTCCCCTCCCTGTATCCAGGGCATTTCTGCTTTTCTACTGCTCATCACTGATTGTTGGCACTTAAGGGGACATTGACTTACAAGAGGCTTATAATAAAACAAGGAGCCTGAAAACCTATGCAACTCTATTCTTTGAATTCAGGTGTTAGATTTACCATCCAAGAGTTTGTTCTTTTCTTTGAATAATACAGAGATAACCTCAGCCTCCAATAGCTAACTTGTCAATCTATCCCAAAATGCAAATCCTTAAAAAATTAGCCTGGGCACCTGCTTTAGGAAACCACAGTAGGCTTTCCCTGAGATTTTAATGATGCATGAATACTTTGATCAGAGTTTTTGGAAATCTAATCCATTGGCAGAATTGCATTTGCCCCTATAACCTTCTTCATCAGAATCAGTTAGCCCTGTCTATAGAATTCGAACCACAAATAGAAGGGCAGAGGCTTACCCTGGTCTCCAAATATCCCTGTGTATATCCTGAGTGTAAGCCCAGGGTTGGGTGATAGTCATGTTGGCTCTCCTGAATTCATGCTTTCCCCTTAGCCTATCCCTGTCTTCTCAAGCACACAAGGACTTAACTGCAGGGCCAGAAGACTGGAATAAGTAAGATCTCTAAAGAGACATGTCATGCGGGGAGGAAATTTTAATTTTATTCTGGGATAGGTCTTGCAAAGTCATGTTGTTTATCCTCCTGTTCTTAGAAAACAGCAGAAATCACTATAAGGACAAGTTCCTGGATAAAAGTAAACATATTAAAAATGTCTGAGTAAGAGGCTACAAAAACTGAAATTGTGGTAGGGTTAATACATCAAGAAGGGAAACAAAAACAGTGACCCTTCTTGAGATTCTTGGAAGAAAATGAGGACAGCTAGCTTCTTTTCAAATATAGTTGAATAAATTAAGATTAAAAGAGTTTTACTCCCACTATAAACATGAGACCATCTTGATTTCCAAGTCCCAACAAATGTTCCTTCCCATCTTCAACTTGGGCTCATCTTCCCTCCCCTTGAAATTTTTGTTTTATTCTGCCCAATATCTTATCCCAAATCTTTTTCTTTTTTGGGGGGGAGGTGTGGAACTGATTTATTTGCTGTCCTCCTGGAAACAAGGAGCCTGGTCACCTGAGAAATGTGCTTGCTTTGTGGGTCTGAATTACAGAACATTATAAAAGTTAAAGTCATTCCATAAACTCAGCTGGCAGAAAGGTTTTTATTTGCACATAGAACATACTCAGTAAAGACAAATGTTATCTTCCTAAAAATATAAATGGTCATTAAAGCTTAATCCTTTAAATTATGGATCATGTTGATGATGCATCTGAACCCAGATAACATCCCTTCTCAGGACACTATATATCAAGGATTTATGCAAATTACTTCAAATTTATGAATCTCAGTCACCATACCTATTGAATGGGGATAGTAACAACTATTGGCCCACTTCACATGATGATTACAGGAATTAATAACATGCTAAAGATCTATACAAATGTAAGGAACTAATGTTACTAAATACAGTACAAAATGTTATGATCCCAAATACAAAAGGGAGAGGCATCACTATATAATTCAGAAAAAAATAAGTATTATTATTATTTTTTTTTTGCCTTTTTGCCTTTTCTAGGGCCGCTCCTGCTGCATATGGAGGTTGCCAGGCTAGGGGTCGAATCAGAGCTGTAGCCGCCAGCCCACGCCAGAGCCACAGCAACGCAGGATCTGAGCCACACCTGAACCTACACCGGAGCTGACGGCAACGCTGGATCCTTAACCCACTGAGTAAGACCAGGGACCGAACTTGCAACCTCATGGTTCCTAGTGGATTCATCAACCACTGCACCATGATGGGAACTCCAAAAAATAAGTATTATTAAACATGCAAAAATGTCCAATGTCTTTAGCATTCAATGAAGTAAGAGTTAAATTGAAATAATACATTTTAGGGATATAGAAATTTGGCTCCAGGTTTGGTATTCTCAACTACATTGGCTACTCAGCTTCAGTTCCTTCTTTTGTTAATATTAATTATGAAATGCCTACATTTTAATGTAATTAAAATTATATGATCTCATAGGATCCTGTCAGGAGTAGTCAGCAAAACAATATTAGTAATATGTACAATGCATATTCATGTGCAAAGTCAGGCAGGTATTCTAAGTATAAGCTTCAATAATGATACCTTTGTATGCTTTATATGTTGAAATTCTACTTTATTTGGAGTAGACATGTATATGATTTGTTGAAAGAGTAAAATGTTGCAATAATCATAATAATTATGAAAGCTGTTAATTTCACAAACACAAAACAACTGCTAAGAATTTCCAATTAGCTAAACAAATAAGAAAACATATTTCAAGTTAATACTAATATTAAAAGAATATGCTAGCTAAATTTAGAAAAAGCATTACATGTTTGTTGAGGCAACACACTTATACATACTTCAATAATAATAAAAGTCAGTATGTTAGGTTTTCCCTTAGATAGGTGTATGATAGATCATAATTTTAATCTTTGTAGATTTTTTTGTTTTACTTGCATTTGTAAAATAAAATTAGCATGAAGCAAAATGCAAAATAACCTTTAAGCACAATATGTAACTTTTAGGTATTAATTCCATTTAGGCCAATAATCACTAAAGAAAATATATGATTTATTAATCATTTGTATTGTAAGTTTGGAAAAAACAGAATATTTACTTTGTTATCTCAAAATTTATTAAGAAGAAAATATCAACATCCTTGATGTATTTTATATTGACATCAGAAAGATTATCAAAAGTAAAGAAAGATAGAAAATGTCAGAAAAAAAAATTGTCTCCAAATATCTTACTTCCCTACCAATCATGAATGAAAAAGATTCTATTTACTGTTAGATTAATTTTTAAAGGTAATGAGTACAATAGCTCTATAATAATTGAATATTCTAAAAAAAATTATTCTTTCACTAAAATTTTTGAAAAATTAACTGACGTATTTAAATAGTAAAATTGATAATTACAATTAAATTTTTAAACAAAATTTCAGAAAAAAATTGTATCCCCACATCTTATTTGATGATGATGTTAATATTTGCCCTTACTTTCTATTTCAAATATGAATTTAACATTCTCACATTTATATTTGGTCAAAATATTTATCCAGTGCATGCCTAAATTACTCTTGTGGAAGATTGAAATTAATTCTTTCCTAGTTGGAGGGTGTAATGAAACAATCACTCTCTTATAATGTTGGGGGAATATAGAACAGTTTTTCTGGAAAGTAATTTGCCAATATCTATTTTTTAAAAGACTTAAATGTTTAGTAGATGATAGTCTAGGTAATGGCTACCATGTAAATCTGATGTTCCCAATATACCCTAAAAAATACACAAGAAAAAGTAAACTACACAAACTCATGCATTACCATAACTAAATTACTATTAGGAACATCACATGGTACAATACTCATGAAAGGAATTTAGGAATATCAAATAAAACAATGTACATTTTTATTTTTCAGCTTGGCAATGTCATTTCTATGAATTTCTTGAAGATTCAAAATATTATACCTTGCAGCATTATTTATAATTTAAAACCATTGGAAACAATCTACACTCCCATATATAGAAGAGTTGCTGAATAAACTATGTTACAACCACATACAGTAGTACTATGCAGCTGTAAAAAAAAAAAAAAAAAGACAAAAAATAGAGAATGAATTCTAAGAACTGATGTTGAGAATTTTCAGGATATATTATTAAATTAAAAAAGTAAACTACAAAAGAATATAAAAAGTATGCTACTTTTTGGTTAAGAAAGAAAAAGAGGAAAATAAACATGAATCTGCTTATTTGTTCAAAAAAATGATAATAATGCAGTAAGGATAAACCAAAGATTAAAAGATTAGGTACTGTGTAGGTATTCTATTAGTTTTCTATTGCCACAACTTAGTGGCTTAAAACAAATCCCATCTATTAACTAACAGTTCTGTAGGTCAGAAGTCTAGGTGGGCTTGACTAGATTCTCTGCTGAGAGTCTCATAAGGCCAAAATCACAGTGTCAGCTGGTCTGGGTTCTTACCTGAAAGCTCTGGGGAAGAATCCAATTCAAGTGCATTCAAATTGTTGGCAGAATTCACTTTCTTGTGATTGTAGGACTGAGGTCCATGTTTCCTTGCTGGCTGTCAGCCAGAGGCTGCTTATCTTCTAGGATCTGCCTCTATTCCTTGCCACATGAACTTTCCTATTTTCAAGCCATTAGAGGTGCATCGTCTTTTTTTTTTTTAATTTCTTCTTCTGATACCAGGCATAGAAAACTCTGCTTTTACAGAACTCATGTGATTGGGCTAATCTCCCTTTTGCCTTACAACATAACATAATCACAAGAGTGATATTGCAGCATATTCACAAGTTCTATTCACTTCAAAGGTCAGGGATTACATAAGGGCCAAGGTTACTGGCAGTCATCCTTGAATTTTGTTTTCATATAGTAATAAAAAATGAATGAGAAGGTGCCTCAAAGAATGGATGGAGTGGGGAAAGTGACACTTTTTTGCACATATTTACAGTACAGTTCTGACTTTTGGAATCATGTTAACACTTTACATGGTTAAAAGAAAGTAAGCAATGAGAGAAGAAAATAAAATACCAAAACTTAATTTAAACAAAAGCAAATGAATCAAGTCAGATAACAAATTAATAATATAACCATACTAAAGTGGGAAAGATAACATAAGTCAAATAACTTCTGAACATAGTATTTAAACTATATGCCCCCTAAGGCCAAAGGTAAAAAAACAAACAAACAAAAAACTTTAAACACAATTGAACTCTAGTTAGTACAGCTTTTTTTTTAATTCACAGAAGCATGATTTAGCAATTTTGAAAATGCTTTTTGTGTTTTGAGCAAATGAGTACATATACTATAGAAAAAGGGTGCTATGTTTCTCACTGTTGGATAGAGATGCTCCAGCTCAGGAAAGGGAGAAGGATAGAATGAATCCAGTGTCATGGAATTAAAATGCACATATCAATGGAAACCCATCAGTTTAAACATGTAGATACACATGATACAGATATGGATACAATATATAAAATGTAAATATCTGTTGTAAAATAAATCCTGCTCTTAGTTCAAACTTACATAAATGGATGGATAAATAAATAAACAAATTAAATGAATAAGCAAAATTTTTCTTACATCAGAAAGCTAATTAAAATTCATTTTATTCAAAGTTGAAATAAAAACATTACTCTGGTAATCATAGAATAATAATTGGTTTAGGCAAAATCTTCAATGGATGCTAAAGCTAATGTGTGAGAATCTGAGGAGTAACAGGATACAATATAATTTCAATGTACCTCCCCATGAGATACTTATTAATCATGAGTATAAATAAATAAGATAGTCACTATCAAAATGATCAAAATTACCACCTCCAGATAGGAGACAAATAGAGAATACATGCCTCCTGATAGGATGCACTGAGAAGAACACAGCATCACTTCTCTGATATTCTTGACAAAATTCCATAACAAATTTAATCAAGAGGAAATGTCACACAAGCTGAATTTAAGGGACTTCCTACCAAAAAAACTGGGGCTTATATTCTTCACAATTTTCAGTGTAATGAATGGCAAAGAAAGACTGATGTACTGTTGCATGTAGCCTATGTATACATGGCAATCAAAAGCAAAGCATGATCTGAAATTTTCCTTGCTATTAAAAACATTATCAGAATATTTGGCAAATATAAATAAGACCTGTATATCAGATTATATCTACATGTCATCAATATTAGTTTCCTGGAAGTGAAATTAAGGTGGTCTTAAGTGGCACATTAGGCAAGAGGAACTTAATGGCCATATATAGAACATTCCACCCAAAAGCAGAAAAATACACACTCTTTTCAGGTGCTCATGAGACATTCTCCAGGATAGATCATAAGCTAGGCCACAAAACAAGCTCAGTAAATTGAAGAAAATTAAATCATATCAAATCAAGGGTTTTTTTTTTTTTTAACCATAACACTATGAGACTGGAAATCAATTGCAAGAAAAGAATCTGCAAAAAACCCCACAAACACATGGAGGCTAAACAGTATGCTATAGAACAAACAATTGATCATTGAAGACATCAAAGAAGAAATTTAAAAATACATGGAGACAAAGGAAAGCAAAACACAACTTTCCATAATCTATGGAATGCAGCAAAACAGTTCTATGAGGGAAGTTTATAGCAATACAAGCTTATCTCAGTAAATAAGAAAAATCTCAAATAACCAAACTAATATTACAACTAAAGGAATTAGAAAAAGAAGAACAAAGCCAAAAGTAATAGAAGGAAAGAAATCATGAAGATCAGACCAGAAATAATTAGAAACTTACAGATAGAAAAGATCAATGGAACTAAGACTGAATTCTTTGAAAAGGTAAATGAAAAATTGACAAAAGTTATAGCCAGACTTATAAAAAAGAGGCTTTTCCTTTTAAATTGATTTCCCCAAGTCAATAAAATGATAAATAAAAAAGAGAAGCAGAGAAGTTATAACCAATACCACAGAAATACGAAGGCTCATAAGAGACTAATGAATACGCCCATAAAACAAAAAATGTAGAAGAAATGGACAAATTTGAAAGGTATAGTCTCCCAATACTGAACCAGGGAGAAATAGAAAATATGAGCAGTCCAATTAACAGTACTGAAATTGAATCCGTAATTTTAAAACTCTCAACAATCAAAAGTTGAGGACTAGATGGCTTCACAGGTGAATTCTACCAAACATATAGAGAAAAGTTAACACATATACTCAAATTATTCCAAAAAATTGCAGAGGAAGGAATGATTCTGAAGTCATTCTATGAGGCCAGAATCATCCTATTACCAAAGTCAGACAGCTATCACACATAAAAAAGAAAATTATTGGTCAATGTCACTGATGAACATAGACAGGAAATCTCATAAAATATTAGCTAGCCAAATCCAACATTATATTAAAAGCACCATATACCATAATTGAGTAGAGTTTATTCCAGAGATGCAAGGATGATTCAATATCCACAAACCAATCAATATGATACACCACATTAACAAATTAAAATATATATTACATGATCATCTCAAAAGATACAGCAAAAGCTTTTGACAAAATTCATCATTTATGATAAAGGAAAAACACTCTAGAAAGTGGCTATAGAGGAAACTTTCCTCAACATAATAAAGGCCATATATGATAAGCCCACAGTTAACATCATACTCTGAAAACATTTCCTGCCAGATAGGAATAAGACAAGAATGGTCACGCTTGCCACTTTTATTCAACATAGTATTGAAAGTTCTATCCACATCAATCAGACAAGAAAAAGAAATGAAAGAAATTCACATTGAAAAAAAAAGCAAAACTGTCACTGTTTGCAGATGACATATTACAGTACATAGAAAATCCTAAAGATACTTTCAAAAAAACTGCTAGAACTCATCAATGAATTCAGTAAAATTGCAGGATATAAAATTAATATACAGAAATCTGTTGCATTTCTATACATTAATAACAAACTATAAGAATGAGAAATTGAAGAAGCAATGCTGTTTCCAATTGCATCAAAAAGAACAGAGTGCTAGGAATAAACCTACCTAATGGGGTAAAAAAATCTATACTCAGAAAACTATAAGATACTGATGAAAGAAATTAAAGATTACATAAACAGATGGAAAAATATACTATGTACATGGTTTGGAAGAATTAATATTGTTAAAATGACCATACTATCCAAAGCAATCTAAAGATTCAATGTAATCCCTATCAAAATACCAATGGCATTTTCCACAAAACTAGAATAAACAAATTTAAAATTTGTATGAAAATGCAAAAAATCCTGAATATTCAAAACAAATTTGAGAAGAGAACAGAGCTGAAGGAATCATGCTCTTTAACTTCAGACTATACTACAAAGGTACAGTAATCAAAACAGTATGATACCAGCACATAAAATAGACAAACACATCAATTGCACAGAATATAAAGTCCAGAAATAAACCCACACACTTACGGAAAAAAAGGTAAGGATATGCAATAAAGAAAAGACAATCTTTTCAATAAGTAGTGCTGCAAAAACTGAAGAGCTACACATACAAGGGTGAAATTAGAACATTTTTTCACACCATTTTAAAAATAAACTCTAAATGAATTAAATACATAAATATAAGACTGGAAATCATAACACTCCTAGAAGAAAACAGGCAGAAAACTCTTTGACATAGATAGAAGCAATATTTTTTGGATCTGTCTTCAAAGGCAATGAAAACAAAAGCAAAAATAACCAAAAAGGACCTAATTAAACTTAAAAGCTTTTTGGAGTTCCCATCATGGCACAGCGGAAATGAATATGACTAAGAACCATGAGGTTGCAGATTTGATCTCTGGCCTTGCTCCATGGGTTAAGGATCCAGTGTTGCCATAAGCTGTGGTATAGGTCACAGACATGGCTCGGATCTGGTGTTGCTGTGGCTCTCGCATAGGCCAGTAGCAACAGTTACGATTAGACCCCTAGCCTGGGAACCTCCCTATGCTATGGGGGCATCTTGAAAAAGACAAAAGACCAAAAAAAAAAAAAGCAAACAAACAAGCAAAAAAAATTAAAAGCTTTTTCACAGCAAAGGAAATCACGAACAAAATAAGGGATTGGGGTTCCTGTTATGATGCAGCAGAAAGGAATCCAACTAGCATGCAGATTCGATCCCCGGCATGGCTCAGTGGGTTAAGGGTCTGGCATTGCCATGAGCTGTGGTGTAGGTCACAGACGGCTTGGATCCTGCATTGCTGTGGTTGTGGTGTAGGACAGCGGCTGTCGTTGTGATTTGACCCCTACCCTGAGAACATCCATATGCCACTGGTGCAGACATAAAAAGAAAAATAATCTGATTAAAAATGGACAGAAGACATGACTAAACATTTTCCAAAGACTTATACATGGCCAACGGGCATATGAAAAGATGCTCAACATTGCTAATCATCAGAGAAATGCAAATCAAAATCAGAGTGAGATAGAATCTCACATCTGTCAAAACGGCTATTATCAAAAAGATTATAAAGGACAAATGTTGGCAAGCATATGGAGAAAAGGAAAACTTTGTATACTGCTGGTGGGAATGTAAGTTGGTACAGCCAGTGTGGAAAACAGTATGGAAGTTTCTCAATAAACTAAAAGTAGTTTTAGTTTCAGCAATCCAGAAATTCCACTCCTGGGTATATATCTGAAGAAAATGAAAACAATAATTTAAAAAGATACATGCACCCCAATGTTCATAGCAGCATTGTTTACAATAGCCAAGACATGAAGGCAACCTGTGTCCATCAAGAGATAAATGGATAAGGAAGTTATACACAGTAGAATACTATTTATACATAAAAAATAATAAGATTTTTTCCATTGATAAGAACATGGAAGGAACTGGAGGTTTTATTCTTAGTGAAATAAGTCAGGCAAAGACAAATCTATGTTGTCACTTATACGCAGAAGTTAATAAAACAAACTAGAGAATATAACAAAAAAGAAACAGACTCAGAGACATAAAAAACAAACTAGTGATTACCATTGGGTAGAGGGGTGGGGAAGCAGCAAGATAAGTGTAAAGGAATTAAGAGGTACAAACTATCATGTGTAAAGTAAATGAGCTACAATGACATATTGTACAGCACAGGGAATATAGCCAAAATTTTACAATAACTAATTGGAGTATCATCTGTAAAAATTTTGAATCACTATGTGTACACTTAAAACAAATATAATATTGTAAATCAAGTGTACCACAATTAAATAAATAAATAAATAAATAAATAAATAGAAATGCCATTTTACGATTTTAAGATGAGTGGTAAAATCCATGCTAATAACATAATTTTATTTTTTCTTTATTTAGAATATCATTAATTGGATTTAAAAACCCATGATAAGTCAAGATAGATTGTGAAAGAACTTAAAAAGTCTATATTTTCTTATCTTTGTGCCAATTTTTCCCTGTTTTTTTGAGCAAGAGGTCCCACATTTCTATTTTACACAGAGCCTGAGTTTGCAGCAGCCACACTGTTCTGGCTTTCCCCGCCATTTGCTTACTCCATAATGATTCCCAAATGATTCATTTCACCATTTTTCATCTCTCTTCTATAAAATGGGAATCCCTTGGAATTCCCACTGTGGCAGAAAGGGATCAACAGCACCTCCATAGCACTAGGCTGCAGGTTGATCCCTGGCAGGGCAAAGTGAGCTGCAGATCCAGCATTGCTGCACCTGAAGCGTAGGTCACAGCTGTGATTTGGATCTGACCCCTGGCCAGGGAACTCCATATGCCATGTAGTGGCCAAAAATAAATTAAAAAAAATAAATAAAAGGGGGGTCCTAGTAGAATGTATCTTTGAGGTTGTTAGAAGGACCAAATAACAAGATATTTAAAAATATTTAGCATTGTGTTTTTCTGATATATGCTCAATAAATGAATAATAAATGCTAAATAAATGATAGTTCTATACATGACTTAAAAGTCAGGGCCTTGACCATAGCACTCTCTCTTCAAAGGTTCTGCTTCCCTTACGTGTTGAGTAAACACTGAACCACTTACTGTGGCACATTAGCCCCTCATGAGTTTTATCTGCCTCCAGACTCTCTACCTTTCTCCCATTTCTCTCCGTTCAAATAGATATACTTGAAATTCCTCAGGAATACTTAGTGGTTTCACGCCACCCCGATTATGCAGTTTTGGTCTTTGCCTTTGTGAATGTTGTCACATGGGGAAGGAATTCCCTCCAGGCTCTTCTTTTTATCCATGCTTTAAAATTCAGATGTTCATCAAAACATTTTGCTCACTTCCTTCCCAGTGGAATGTGTGCTCACCTCATATTTATCACTGACTAATAATGTAAGTGCTAAAATTCTTCTCACTGGACTGAGTGGAAGGTACTACTGGTAATGAAGGAGTATGAGGAAAGACTGGAGATTTGAGAGAAATGACACATAACTCCTGAGTAGGAGGGAAATATGGGGGGAAATAAGCAGGAGAAAGTGTCTTGTGTGTGAACCGTATTTGTTTGTGGGACAGAGGGTGGCAAAAGATCTTGGAAACAAAAATGAGGCCAAGACCCTAGGTCCTAAAGTGCCTGGATCCCTCTAGAGATGGAATTTTTCCTGTTTGTCTTGGAATGTTATTCTACTCTCTGGTTTACCACATCTCAGATGAACTTTCATTGAGATTTATCTTTGGAGATATCTGAAGTTTTGATCACTACTACTTGTACAGTAATAACTCACCCACTTGACCTAAGCCATCAGCTGAAAAGGAGATGCTATGTCATCACTAAGTCCTTGGAATCTCACAGTCTACCTCCAGTTTCCAGGCTACTAATGTCAGTCCTTTCCTACATTTGACTGAGCTGAAGGGGGAACTTGCTTCTACCCCTGAGATCCTTGTTTTACTCAGAGATGCCACTCCCAGTTCTTTTGGGGTTATGTTGCCTATCCCTTGTCCCCAGAGAGCTCTGCCTCTCAGGCATTCCAGATTATGGCAAGAGAAAAATGCAAAGTCAAGTATTAATGAAAAGTTTAATTACAGTCTCTTCAGCTAAAGTGCACTAGCTGCCTTCTCAAGAAATCCAACATTATCAAAAATCACATTATCAAAACCACTGTTACTCTAGAAAAATGAAAGTTATTGTCAAGAGAGTTGTAGATCAACTTTTTCCCTGAGTAAATATAAAAAAAAACAAAGTTGACTTTAATAGTTTTAAGTTATTATGTTGTGGCTAAAGTAAGCAAAATATAACAACCTGGGACTAAAATAAATATAAATATCTCTGAGAAAAATTCTCAAGGAGGCAAAAAAATGTCCTAAATTAGCAAATACCTAGGTAAGTTTTAGATCAGTTCCCACCTATTGCTCCCAATGTTAAACAAAAATACAAGCTACCAAATGAATAGCCAGCTACTCAGACAAAGTAGGTGTGGATTTTTATAATGTCCTTGAAAATATGTTTTCCCCAATATACACCTATCTGCTGTACTAGTCACCAATTGAAAGACCATTTTAAGCAACAATATAGGGCATAATGCCAGGTACATGTAATGAAGTTATGTAACTTTGGGTAGTAATAGAAAATGACTGAAATGCAAAGGGTTGATATTTTGCAGGGAGGTGAGTTAAAAGATAAAAACTAGCACCCACAAGTCATTTTTACAGAAGTCCAATGATTGTACTTATAAAATGGATTCCATAAAGCTTTAAAGGAAATATGTACACAGAATAAAAATATGGTTTAAGCTGAGGAAAGAAGTTGGAAGTTATTAGACAGGTCAGGAGGACTGGTTAAATCCAGGAAGAGAGATTCTGATCTCAAGGAGAAAAGAGCATGTTTTTGTTGTTGTTGTTGTTTGTTTGTTTTGTTTTTGTTTTCAGATATATACCCAAGAGTGAAATTGCTAGTTCATATGGTAGTTCTATTTTTAGCTTTTGAGGAATCCTCATATTGTTTTCCATAGTGGCTGTTCCATTAACAGTGTATGAGAATTCCCTTTTCTGGGAGATAATGATGAGAATACAACCATAGTAGGAGACCTTAATACCCCCCTCACATCAATGGACAGATCCTCTAGACAGAAAACCAATAAAGCAACAGAGATCCTAAAGGAAACAATAGAAAATTTAGACTCCATTGATATCTTCAGGACACTACATCCAAAAAAAGCAGAATACACATTCTTCTCAAATGCTCATGGAACATTCTCAAGAATCGACCACATATTGGGACACAAAGCGAATCTCAATAAATTTAGGAGCATAGAAATTATCTCAAGTATCTTCTCTGACCACAATGCCATGAAATTAGAAATCAACCATGGGAAAAGGAAAGAGAAAAAACCTACTGCATGGAGACTAAACAACATGCTACTAAAAAACCAATGGGTCAATGAGGAAATCAAGAAGGAAAGTAAAAACTACCTTGAGACAAATGATAATGAAGACACAACCACTCAAAATCTATGGGATGCTGCGAAAGCAGTGCTCAGAGGGAAATTTATAGCAATACAGGCCTTTCTCAAAAAAGAAGAAAGATCCCAAATGGACAACTTAACCCTCCACCTAAATGAATTATAAAAAGAAGAACAAAAAAGTCCTAAAGTCAGCAGAAGGAAGGAAATTATAAAGATCAAAGAAGAAATCAATAAAATAGAGACTCAAAAAACAATAGAGAAAATGAATAAAACCAAGAGCTGGTTCTTTGAAAAGGTGAACAAAATTGACAAACCCCTGGCCAGACTCACTAAAAAGAGGAGAGAAAGAACCCAAATAACCAAAATTATAAATGAAAAAGGAGAAATCACAACGGATACAGCAGAAATACGAAAAACCATAAGAGAATACTATGAACAACTATATGGCAACAAGTTTGACAATCTGGAAGAAATGGACAATTTTCTAGAATCTTACAGCCTGCCAAAACTGAATCAAGTAGAAACAGACCAACTGAACAGACCGATCACTAGAAATGAAATTGAAGAGGTCATAAAATCACTCCCTACAAATAAAAGTCCAGGACCAGATGGCTTCACAGGCGAATTCTATCAAACATATAAAGAGGAATTGGTGCCCATCCTCCTTAAACTCTTTCAAAAGGTTGAAGAAGAAGGAATACTCCCAAAGACATTCTATGGTGCCACCATCACCCTCATTCCAAAACCAGACAGAGATACCACCAAAAAAGAAAACTATCGCCCAATATCACTGATGAATATAGATGCAAAAATTCTCAACAAAATCTTAGCCAACCGAATCCAACAACATATCAAAAAAGTTATACACCATGACCAGGTTGGGTTCATCCCAGGTTCACAAGGATGGTTCAACATACGCAAATCAATCAGCATCATACACCACATTAACAAAAAAAAAGTCAAAAATCATATGATCATCTCAATAGACGCAGAAAAAGCATGTGACAAAGTCCAACATCCATTCATGATCAAGACCTTCGCCAAAGTGGGTATAGAGGGAACCTTCCTGAGTATAATCAAAGCCATTTATGATAAACCCACAGCAAATATAATACTCAATGGGGAAAAACTGAAAGCCTTCTCACTCAAATCTGGAACAAGACAGGGATGCCCACTCTCACCACTGCTCTTCAACATAGTTTTGGAAGTCCTAGCCACAGCAATTACACAACCAAAAGAAATAAAAGGCATCCATATAGGAAGAGAAGAGATCAAACTGTCACTGTATGCAGATGACATGATACTATACATAGAAAACCCTAAGGACTCAACCCCAAAACTCCTTGAACTGGTTAATAAATTCAGCAAAGTAGCAGGATATAAGATTAACATTCAGAAGTAGTGGAATTTCTGTATACCAGCAATGAAATATTAGAAAAGGAATACAAAGATATAATACCTTTTAAAATTGCACCTCACAAAATCAAATACCTCGGAATACACCTGACCAAGGAGGTAAAGGACCTATATGCCAAGAACTATAAAACTTTAATCAAAGAAATCAAAGAAGATGTAAAGAAATGGAAAGATATTCCATGTTCCTGCATTGGGAAAATCAACATTGTAAAAATGGCCATCCTACCCAAAGCAATCTACAGATTCAATGCAACCCCCATCAAATTACCCACGACATTTTTCACAGAACTAGAACAAACAATCCAAACATTTATATGGAACCACAAAAGACCCAGAATCGCCAAAGCAATCCTGAGAAACAAAAACCAAGCAGGAGGCATAACTCTCCCAGACTTCAAGAAATACTACAAAGCCACAGTCATCAAAACAGTGTGGTACTGGTATCAAAACAGACAGACAGACCAATGGAACAGAATAGAGAACCCGGAAATAAACCCTGACACCTATGGTCAATTCATCTTTGACAAGGGAGGCAAGAACATAAAATGGGAAAAAGAAAGTCTATTCAGCAAGCATTGCTGGGAAACCTGGACAGCTGCATGCAAAGCAATGAAACTAGAACACACCCTCACACCATGCACACAAATAAACTCCAATGGCTGAAAGACTTAATAGAAGACAGGACACCATCAAACTCCTAGAAGAAAACATAGGCAAAACACTCTCTGACATCAACAGCATGAATATGTTCTCAGGTCAGTCTCCCAAAGCAATAGAAATGAGAGCAAAAATAAACCCATGGGACCTCATCCAACTGAAAAGCTTTTGCACAGCAAAGGAAACCCAAAAGAAAACAAAAAGACAACTTACAGAATGGGAGAAAAGAGTTTCAAATGATGCAACCGACAAGGGCTTAATCTCTAGAATATATAAACAACTTATACAACCCAACAGCAAAAAAGCCAATCAATCAATGGAAAAATGGGCAAAAGACCTGAAGAGACATTTCTCCAAAGAAGATATACAGATGGCCAGCAAACACATGAAAAAATGCTCAACATCGCTGATTATAAGAGAAATGCAAATCAAAACTACCATGAGATATCACATCACACCAGTCAGAATGGCCATCATTAAGAAATCCACAAATAACAAGTGCTGGAGGGGCTGTGGAGAAAAGGGAACCCTCCTGCACTGTTGGCGGGAATGGAAACTGGTACAGCCACTATGGAGAACAGTTTGGAGATACCTTAGAAATCTATACATAGAACTTCCATATGACCCCGCAATCCCACTCTTGGGCATCTATCAGGACAAAACTCTACTTAAAAGAGACACGTGCACCCACATGTTCATTGCAGCACTATTCACAATAGCCAGGACATGGAAACAACCCAAATGTCCATCGACAGAGGATTAGATTCGGAAGATGTGGTCTATATACACAATGGAATACTACTCAGCCATAAAAAAGAATGACATAATGCCATTTGCAGCAACATGGATGGAGCTAGAGAATCTCATACTGAGTGAAATGAGCCAGAAAGACAAAGACAAATACCATATGATATCACTTACAACTGGAATCTAGTATCCAGCACAAATGAACATCTCCTTAGAAAAGAAAATCATGGACTTGGAGAAGAGACTTGTGGCTCCCTGATGGGAGGGGGAGGGAGTGGGAGGGATCGGGAGCTTGGGCTTATCAGACACAACTTAGAATAGATTTACAAGGAGATCCTGCTGAATAGCATTGAGAACTTTGTCTAGATACTCATGTTGCAACAGAAGAAAGGCTGGGGGAAAAATGTAATTGTAATGTATACATGTAAGGATAACCTGACCCCCTTGCTGTATAGTGGGAAAATAAAAAAAAAAAAAAGAATTCCCTTTTCTCTACATCCTTGTAAATAGTAGTCATTTTTAGTTTTTGATGATAGCCATTCTGACCATGAAATATTACTTAGCCATAACAAAGAATAGAATTTGGCCATTTGAAGCAATGTAGATGGACCTAGGGAACATTGTGCTTAGTAAAATGAGAAAGAAAAAGACAAATACTCTACTTTATCACTTATATGTGGTACTTAAAAAATTAAACAAATACATTTATATAACAAAATAGAAACTGGCACTCAGATATAGAGAAAAAAACTAGTAGTTACCAAAGAGGAGAAGGAAGGGGTATGGGCATAATAGGGGCACATGATTAAGAGATATGAACTACTATGTATAAAATAGATAAGCAACAATGTTCTTTTGTATAGCACAGGGAAATATAGCCATTGTTTTAATAAATTTAATAAATTTAAATGGATAAATTATAATAAATTTATAATATAAAATATTGAATAACTATGTTGTAGACCTGACACTAATGTAATATTGTAAATCAACTATACTTAATTTTTAAAAAAGAAAAAGATGACTAGGAAGAAGGAACTGAGAATGTGAAAAGCAAATGTGCATATGGCAAGGTCAAGGTGGAGGACTTGGAGTTCAGGGATTAGGAATGATATTGGAAGGAAAAAAGGCAGGAGAAGATATAATCCAGGACACATGTTCTTGAGGACAGCGCCAGGGAACCAGTAGATGTGGCCGTGATCTTCAACTCAAAGAACATTAGTGTATGAGCGATGCTGGCACTCATCTAATCCACACCATTCATTACCAGGAGGATAAACTGAGGTACCTAGAGGAACATGACACACCCAAACTGAATGTTTCAACTTTAATTCAATGATTTTTCTGCTGCACACAGGGTCAATTTTAGGTCAGATGGGAATACCTAGGACCTATATCAGAATATATCCTTCTCTGCTAGAAGCAGAAGGTAGAAAGATGATCAATTCCACTTGGAAAGAGCAGATATGGTAAAAGAGCTAGTCCCAAATCCGTTGCCTAAATTAACATTTGATGCTCTAGCACTTACCAAGTTTGAGGCATGTGGTGGCACAAGGCAGAAGCCACAGGTTCAAAGATTATTTTCGTGCTGGACTGTAAGCCCCTTGGGGTCAGGAACTGATCTCATGGAATTTTCCATCTCAAACGCCTGGGTAATTGTCATCTTTTAAAAATATTTATATCTTTTTAACAAGTCATTAGTTATCCCTTGCATCCCCATTCCACTCAAAGTACACAGAAAAGTTCACTCAGATCAGAAAAGTAAAAAGTCTACAGTCACAAAGGGAATTAAGAACAGACCTCAAGTTTATTCTGCTCATTCTCCTCACTATTGCTATTGCTACCTCTTCAAGTGGCCTAGGACAAAGGTAAGCACTGAAGCAAAAAAAAAGGCACAGAATTGAATAATAATACTGTTATTATGGACAATTACCACAGATATAATAATAATCTGAAAGACAGAGTCTATATGAGAGATCTGTAAAGGAGGGTATGAATACTCAGTAAGACTTCTTCAGAGCCATGGCCTCTTGGTATTCAGAGTCTAAAACAGGGCTTGGCATATAGCTCCACATTGATACCAGAGGGAACAGTGGGTAATTTCAAAGTAACAAACAGTATATCCTGTAGTTAAACTGTTTACCAACATCTACTGAGTGCCAGCTTAGTTAGTGCTTTGAACTTGAGATAAGTTGCCAGAAGCCTTCAAAACAATATGGTGTGAGATAAACACAATGGTTGTAGTCTGTGGCCTGAAATTCTTTCACTGTGGGAAAGCCAGTTTCAATAATGATTTGAAGGTCAAATGAGGTCAACATCAAAACAACACAACATGTGCTGGACTGTGGGCTGTGGACAAGGAGGAGGAAACAGTTTTTTTTGGAGAACTAGACATTGGGGAATAGTCATGCTCCTTGATAACATTGCCCAAAGATGGCAGCAGAAAGTGGAATTGGATAATCATACTGTGAAAGAACACAATTTGAGCTATAGGTACAGGGGAGGGAAGGAGAATCCATGCTCCAGGGTTTCTCAAATCTTTAAATATCTTTAGAGAAAGGACACCCTATAGCCTCCCCAGAACCCATGATTCCAGTTTATTATATAACAATGCTAACTCTATGATTAATGACCTTTCACCAGAAGAGATGGTAATTCTCATATGGGTTGGATTTTGTTTTTTAACTACCAAGGGAAAAATAAATTCCAGTTGATTTCTTGGCCTCACAGAGCAGTTTTTGCAGAGAAGGGGATAAAGCGATCTTGACAAAGAGCAAACAAAATTGTCTTGGTGAAGAAACATCAGATCAGAATGTAATTCCCTTGTTCATGTTTTTCTTAGAAAGCACTTCCATTCTGCCTGGTTCTGGGAACAAAGCCAATGCCTGCTTCAGAAGAACAGAGATTTCCAGTAAATTGGGCGGGTGAGGGTGGCTGGGTGGGTGGGAGCCTGGGGAAGGTCTACAGGGAGGACGGTTCAGAAATCTATGCTTAAGACTGGGGAAGATGAGGTGCTGGGTCTGCTTCTTATTCTCTAAATGAACAGGCCTCTGAGAAATGTTTAAGGCCCAGGAAGGGTTAAGATTAAATCAGAAAGCAGAGCCTAGACATTCCCTGGCTTCAAATAATTAACAAACCACGCAATTAGGGTGGAAAGGGATAGAGGGAGCTGACATGGAGATAGGCCATTTCCCACCCTCTTGGTTGGTTACACAGACCAAGGTCTTGAAAGATGCTGAGTTATCATCAGTCTCGCCCTCAGAAGCTCGTCTCAGGAGAGACACTAACACTTTCTGAGTATAAAATTTCACAAGATATTTTGTTAGGTGTTTCATCTACCTGACTTATTCATATGATCTTCATAATTAAGAAACCTTGAGCTTTAAGGTTTTGAATTGATGCTTTCTTACACTAGGAGTTGACCGACTGTGCGTGAGTCATGTAACTTCTATGCTCCTTACTAAGGAGCGCAGTGTGTGTATAAGATGGGGAAGATGGTATTTCCCCATCAACCCCAGAGGACTGATGTCAAAATCAAATAAGACAATATATGAAGAAGCCCTTGGTTAACCATGAAATACTGAACATGTGGAAGGGATTATTATTTAGTTAGTAAACTGCTCTCCAAGGCACTAGTCTCTCAGATCCCCCTGCTCAAGAGATGGATATTTTCTCCATTTATCCCAAACATGTATTCTGATTTCACTCCAAATTCACTTGGAAATTGGCCACAAAGATCTAATCATATCTTTGGCACCAGCCAGCTAATCAAAACTCGACACCTACCCCTGTGGAATTATTTGCAATACGGTTTCTGAAGTGAGAAACCAAATCTCAGGTTCACTAATAGTGAGACGAGAGGTATCATAGCCTCACATTCTAATCATGTGCTCGACAGAGAAGGAACAATTAGATGGTGATGATGAAAGATCCAAGCACAGGGTGACAGTGGGGGCTGAGTGTCAGGAGGAAGGATATTGCCTTGATCACAATAGTTTGAGCTTAAAAGATAATGTCTTCTGTGTGGAGTGGGGATCCTTTTTCAAGGCTGGGCAGGAATACCAAATCATTCTGAGACACAATAAGAGAGTTACTAGAGGAGGAAATTAGAGGGAGGCTGTGGGAAACCGGCAAGAAGAAATCTTAAAAGAAAGGGAGAACCCCAATCATTTGATCACTTGCAATGTGCCCTCTATGAGGCTGGGTTATACATTTTTCCAAACATCTCTGATCTCTTGTCCTCCAGCTCACCCCCTGCTTCAGCTGGTGCTGTGTTACATCATTGGGAAGGAGACATCTCTGGGTGGGAAGGTTCTAGTAGCACAAACGCTTTAGGAATCCAGACACGACCCACCCATTGATTGCTGGAATGAAAAATCTGGGTGAGGATGAGAATTGATAAAAAGAAGGGTGGAGAGAAGGAGCTTGGGGGTGTATGGTGGTTGTGGAAGAGTATCTGGTCTTATTAGGAAAAATTACCAAACAGCAATTCAGATTCCTTTGTAACAAAGCACCGTTTTTGCACAGTGAACCCTCCTTTCTTCCCTCCCAAACTCTGATCTCCACGGAGTATCTGTGAACACTGGGCTCAACCACTGGACTCTATCATTGTGGTTAAAAGCTGAGATAAGCTTGGATTCAAATCCCAGTTCCTCTACTTACTGGCTGTGTGGCCCTGCTTTGTCAGTTAACTTCTCAGACTATTCCTCTTCTCGCAGCAGAGTTTATAATGCCTATTTGGTATCCAAAACATTGAGATATGTATGTACAGTGTTGGAGTCTATGCCTAGTTCAATAATTGGAGTGTTTATTACTTTATTACTAATGATCCGAGGTCGCCTCCTGGCTATCACCAGTTTTTCCAGGACAAATGTTTATTAAACACTTACTTTGTGCCAGGGTATTATACTAATCATCAAGACTGTGAAGATAAAACAGACAGAACCCTGACCTGCAAGGGCGAACTGTCTAATATTAACAAAGAGTGAGAGTCTCAGACCATAGGAAGATATACAGGCAGTGGTCCCGTGTCTGAGGTGTGCCTCATGGACAAAGAGGTGGGCTTGTTTGAGGGGCTCCAGAGGACTTTGGGGGTAGAAGTCAGGGGGCAGCTTCAGCTGCTCTGAAGTCCTATGAGTAGGTCTGAGTCTCGGCCTGTCAGGGGTCCTGCAGAGAAGACCCCTGTCCTGGCTTGTGCTGGGCTTTCAGAAGCATTCCAGCTGTTTGCGGTTGATTAAACCAGCATTACAGGGAGGCCTCTCAGAGGCCATTTGTAGGAGAAAAGTGGGCAAAGACGGTAGATCCTCAGGCCACTATTTTTACCTCATCCAGAACAGCTTTGATTATATCTGATTTATAAACTGGGAATCTGAGTTAGATTCAAAGAAAAAGATCAAGCTGGTAAAATTGTTCAGGAACCCCTGGGCTAAGTGATTTCTGAGACACTTACCAAAGATGGGATGTGAGCATCCTTTCTGCCCTCTATCAGTCCAGGGGTGCCTGGAACTGACCCATCTTGGCTTCAAGTGCATCCCTCTTCAGAGCCTGAAGTCTCCCTGAACAGCAGTGGTTTTCTGTCCAGGGTTCTTTCATTCCACCATGCTTTTTATGAATGTTTCCTAATACTTCCTTATCATCCCAATCCTTCTCCACTTCCTGTGTCAACAGAGCTCATTCCCACCAAATCAGAAATCAGAGTAGACACCACTTGAGCCAAAGAGAGGCTTGGCTTGCTGAAAATTACTAGAGATGCAAGTTTTCTGTTTGCAGAAGAATGAAGTTAAAATATAACTATAGGTCAGATAATCTTTGACTTAATTTAACTTGAACTCTTCTACCAGCCAAATTTGTGCCCTTCAGGTGAAGAGTCAGGTTGTTAGAAATGTGCAAAACAAGGCCTTCAGGGTAAAGGGAGGCTGAGTGTCCTACTAGTAAGGTTTTTTTCTCCACTGTGAAGTTCCAGAAGGGGACTCCAGAGTGAAAACAGGACCTAGTGTGAATTTTCCCATTACATGAAGACAGCTCTTAGATTAAGTTCTAAATTCCAATATAGTTTGCATGTGCACAGTATTCAAGGTCATTATGGCCTTCTTTACTGCTTTATGATAAAGGACAAAGTCCCTTGTTTAAAAAAAGAAAGAGAATAGAAATGAGAGAAGAAGGAAGGAAGGGAACAAGGAAGGGAAGAGGAGAGGAGGGAGGGAGAGGGTATGAGAAAAAGAAAATTTAAAAACAAGAATCACGTTCAGTAAGTGAATTCCAACTTGCTTCTTCAGAATAACAGTCTGTGGTGCAACCCTGAGTCCAAAGTTTAAATTTTGTAAATATTTTTAAATGGGGTAATAAATTCGAAACAGAACATTAAGTTGTCAAGACCTATTTGCAACCTGGTGTTAGGAACAGCTAACCAGGCACTTCGGCCACAGTGTACACAGCACAGAGTATACACTTTAAATATTGTATAGAAACCTCTTCATGTTCCTACTGGTTCCACCCCAAATCACCCTCTCGTGTCACATGTCATGGTCACATGCTAAGGGAAACACCCATCTTTCCATGAAAGTAGCCAGAAGTAGCAGTATGAAATAATTACACTGTAAACTTTCCTAATTTTAGTGATCTGTTTCTTATTAAGCAAATGTCAAAACCCAGTTTTATATATCGATTCATCCATCTCCTTGAGTAAAATGGGCTGAAATTTTGATTTTACGATTCTCTAAGTGTTTATAAGCAAAGATCCTAATACAAGTTTTAAAGTCATTCCTCTGTAAGGGAATGTGTCTCATATGCAACATGAATATTTTGCCCATAATTCCAGGAACTCTGCCTGGCTAGAAAGATGTTTTGCCCAGGGCAGCTTGTCTGCTCCAAAGGGAGGGGAAAGTTATGCGGCACTGTAAAAATAATCTGGCGTGGAGCACTGTTTTATGTAGGTAGAAATAAGTTGAGGAAAGATCTGTGAGAGCATTTTCCTTTCACTCTAGAGTTATTTACTGCTGTGGTCCTACTCAAACTTTCAGAGGGAAGCTTTATAAAATGTAGGTCTCCTGTGCATTGATAGAGCAGTGGTTTATTTAGTTGGCTTTGCCAACATTGATTACAATATGTGTTCTCAGCATTTTAAAGTGTCAGGTAAGAAAAAGCCACAAGATTCAGTTTCTTTCTTTTTTTCTTTTCTCCCCACCCCCCAAGCCACAGCAATGATAATGCCAGATCCTTAACCACTGTGCCACTAAGGAATTCCAAGATCTAGTTTCTTAGAGTCAAGACTATGGGCTGAAGATCACTGTGGTGTGTTGCATATAAAAATGTCCTGTGTTGGGAGTTTCAGGCTGATAATATACATGCCTCTCTCTCCCTTCAGAGTTCTGAACTTTGATTTGAGACCCAGATGCAAGAATTAACTAGACATCATTGACTTAACTGCTTATGAAACTGAACTGGAGAGCACTTTGGGGGTGAGGTGAAAAGAGACTACTTTATCCTTTTCCTCATGTTGAAATCTTTGGACCAATCTTTGGTTTGCAGAGCTGATGATTATTCAGTTAGTCACTAGGAAAACTACACCTTCCCTGCATGATGGGGATCCCTGAGGGGATGGGGTGTGGGTAGAAGGTAAGCACCCCTGTTGTTTTTGACCTTTAACTAGCTAACTGCAATCAGGCAGAACCAAGGATCGATGGATGGTAGTCCTCTCTTTCTTCCATCAAATAATCTGCTCCCATGGGGAAAAGCCAACATAGCCTAGAAGAAAAGTGGAAGGAGGTCTCAATAGAGATTTTGTTGGGGTAGGATTTTCTCTTCTTTCAGCCACCAGGAATGAGGAGGAGAGAAACGTGGTTACCTCTATATCTTTGACATTGTACATAGGAGGATAGCACAGCAGAGTAAGAGAGTGCAGGGGCTCCGGATGCTGACTGCCTATCTTTAATTCCTCCTTCTGTCACTGGTTGGGTGACTCCAGAAAGTTCTTTTAGCTTCTCTATGCTCAACTTCTTCAAAAGTAAAATGGGAATAATGCTTTTTTCATAGTGTTGTAGTGAAGGCTTAAAGAAGCAAACAATCGAAGTCTTCAGCACAATGCCCAGGCAGCAAGGAATGTTAATGTATAGCATTCACTGTCCTTAGTTATTCGGGTCCACTGAACAGAGCTTTCCTGACGTAATTCTGCTTTCAGGCTTAAATTTCCTTCTTCACACCTGTGCTTCTATGCTTTGGTGATAATACAAGAATATAAGAAGCCACATCCATTGGTTTGGGCTATTGTAGGCAAAGATGACCAACTTTCTGTTGCAGTCTCATTCTTCCCTAAATTAAGTGCCCATTCTGCGTAGAGAGGGTTGGAGGCATAACCTTGTATTTCTGCTGAATATTCCCTCTCTTGCGATTGGCCCACACACACCCAGGTGACTGAGAAAGACTCTGGTTTCAAAGGAAAGAGTTGGTGTATATGTCTGAGACAATTCCCACCAGGAAGATGGAGCTAAACCAAGGAGAAATTAGTGAAGCTCATTTCTTTGGCAAGTCACTTTCCTCAGGGACCCTCTGGTAGTCAAAATATGGGGCCAGTTTGAAGTGCTCTGCTGAACTGGACTAAAGTGGGAACACCAGAGTTCCTTGAAATGATCTGAAAGAGAAATAATGTAAGCTTTATGGAACTATGACTATGAGAATAATAACTAGGGTAAATGAGAATCAACGTTTTAATAGATTTTCCAAGTTGTACATGCTACATTAGATTTGTTTAAATAGTCAGCTCTTCAGTTTAGTCATAAATTTTATTACGTTTATGTTTTGGTTTCCCAGTTCATGGATTTCAGTACTTGCTATATTATGTCATTCCTCTTGTTTTCACTTTATTTTTTTCAAATTAAGGTGAATGTTTCATTTAGATGTTTTTATTCTCTCTTGCTAAAAAGGGAAATGTTTAATGTTACTAATTTATCCTCTTGGTAAGGCTTTGGCTATATCCCGTATATTTAGCAGCTTAATGTTTTGTTGTAGTTTAGTAGTTTAGTAACATAATATCTTGTAATGAATACTAATTGCAATTTTGATCTCCTCTTATATCCAATATTTACATAGGACAGAGGTTTCTTTTTTATTAATAGCAGTTGTTTGTTTTATACATTTTCTATTTTTAAGACACTATTAGTTAATGGATCAACTAAGTGTTAATAAGAAAATTTTACTTGGATGACATTAGCTTCTAAAATTGTATTAAGATCTCTTTTATTTCTGGTGTACTATACTATCAGCATTTGAGTAGCTAATGTGGACACATGGAAAGGAGGTATAGAATCTTACTTTCAGATTAAGAAAATCTGATACACACACATAAACATATATATCACATATACACACACATATATACATCACATACACACACATCACATACGCATATATCAAATACACAAATATATATATATACATATGTATATGAGACATACATATATACACACATGTTCGTATACATATTTATTAATAGAATACTATTAATTTTGTTATTTACATTTTCACTGACTTTATTTTTAATATACTTCATCTATCAAAAATTAATATACACGTTAGAGTCTCTTGCAATAACTGTCTCTTCATTTCCCTCACTTTTTTTTCATATTGTATTTCTAGTCATTTTACATTTTTATTTGGTTTTCATGGTTTGCTATGAAATTTTCAGTGTATAAAGACACCTTCCTCATGGATTATATGATGATCAACATGATATTTTCAAATCGTGTTGTCTTTTGCCTTTTATTCTATATTTTGTTTGAATTTTATATTGACACTGCTGCTTTGGGGTTTTAGTTTTTATTCATCTTACATTGGCCTGATAAACACATTGTGTGTGTGTACTCTCTCAGACCATTTCTCTTAAAAGCAACATGTTGTGTTGCAAATCTTTGTCCTTAAATCAGGGAATTCATAATGGATACATCTGATCTTCCTCCTCTTATCTCATTTATGGAGGTGGGTCAGGGCAGTGACAGAGTAAGTCTGTGGGTCAGATAATCCAGAATTTAGACCTTGAATCTGCCACTTACATTTATGTGACCTCAGAAAAGTGATTTATTCTCTGTGAGTTTCTGCTGATTCATCTGTTAATATGGAAAAAGATAATATTACTAAAATTGCTATAAAGAATCAGTAAAAATAAAAATAACAGAGCAAAGCACCTAATGGTCCATATTTCATGATAGTTATGCAATAAATGTTGGCTGGCATTTTATCTATAATATAAATATTATGTCATCCTATACATATATCCCATTATTTTAAGTTTTGTGTTTTCCATTCCTTTTGTTACTTCCTTATTTTCTTTTGATATATGGACTAGATTTGTTTGCATTTCTCTTCACTAAAGATTATTATCTTTTTTAATCAACTAGTTGTCAACTTCACATTTTTCAGATGTTATTTGAATTATTTGCCTATAATTCTCTGTAATTATCAAGGCCTCAAATCACTTTCCCTTATACAATATTTCTCATTTAGAATGTCTCTACCCATCACTCTCTCTTGCCTCCCCAATCTTTATTCATATAATCTGGAGTTTGTATTGACAATTCTCTTATAATAAATTAATATTTGTATCAAATGTTTTCTTCATAAAAAGAAACATTTTCTTTGTTCTGTAACCATACTTATATTATTTAGAGATAAATCCGTGTTTAACAGCTTTAATACCAACCTTTATTTCTTAACACACCTTTATTGGTCCTAATATACCTTTATTTCTTAATTTTTAATTTTTTCTTGTTCACTTATTTCTCAATTTCTTCAAGTGTGTCATCAAGAATAATGGTCAGGATAAAAGCTTAAATGATATATTTTTTAAGCTCTAATATATGGAGAAATGTTTTCACACCAAGGCACTCTTGTGCTACAACTCTATTGTCCAAAACACTGAGGACCTTGCTCTAGTCTGATCTGGATTTTTAGTACTGCAGATAATTCCACAGTGGACATAGACACTGGCCCAGTGTTTTGTTTTGTTTTGTTCTGTTTGTTAGGGTTGATCAGATGTTTCCCTGCCCCCATCTTATCACACCCACATTGTGAAGGGTGGAAGTGAAGGATGGAGACCCACAAGGGCTAAAATTGTGATTGCTGTTTTTATCCTTCAGGCAGAGGGTGGCTCTGATACAGAAATCCGATTGAAACTTCATCTTTTACAATGCTCTGTATCTCACTTGAATTTATGCAGTAATAGTCAGAGTTGCTACAGGGATCAAACAGATAGAGCTTTGGAAGAAAACGGGGAATCTCCTACAACTGGTGGAAGGGTCATAGGAGAACAGTAGGCTTGGCATGGTACAGAGAAAACTATGAGGCCCCAGAAGGAAGTTCAGGTTTTCATCCTTTTCCATGTCTGTCTCCTTGTCTTCACATAGACATTTCCAGAACATGATTTTAATTTTCTTGAATTTATTTAGTAACTCATCTGTCTCTTTGTCAATAAAAAGAAATAAAATACAATCCCTGCCCACAGGATGCTTAAACTCTTCCAGAGAGAAAAAGAATTGCATCCAGATTTTGTAACACATAAAATGTCATGGTCCATGCACATGGGTCAGAAGAAGAATTTTCCAGATTCAGAGCAAGGTGAAGAAAAGACAAGTTTATTAAGGCAAGAGACACTGTTAACACAGTGGACCAACTTCCTGATAATCAGGGAGAGGTGACTCCAGGTGCATGGCTGTTTCTGCTTCTATAGCCCAGAGACAAAGGAGAGAGAGGAGAGGTCTTACTGTACACCTGTTGACCTGCTGACCTGCTGATTAGATGGGGAAAGATGGGGACTTCCAATGAACTTGTTGGTTGGTTGTGGGGGTATATTGCCACTACAGGGGCAGGGTGAGGAGTGAGCTACATACCTTTCCCAGTAGGGGGCAAGAAGGAATAGTACAGGTTGGTCAAGGAGGGGGAGGTGGGCATATTACAATGAGATGGGTGGGACAATGATAAGGGTCTGATAATTCTTGTCTTGGACAAAGACTTTGTATTTTATCTCCTTGAAGAGACATTGAAATTCAACAATAAACATAAATGTGAAAAGCCTTTTTTATATTTTATTTTATTTTACTTTTTTGCTTTTTAGGGTTGTACCTGTGGCATATGGAAATTCTCAGGCTAGGGGTCAAATTGGAGCTATAGCCACTGGCCAACAGCCACAGCCACAGCAACACCAGATCTGAGCCACATCTGTGACCTACACAACAGCTCACAGCAATGCCATATCCTTAACCCACTTAGCAAGGCCAGTGATCAAACCCACATCCTCATGGATCCTAGTTGGGTTCATTAACTGCTGAACCATGAAGGGAACTCCTGAAAAGCCTTTTAAAGAGTCCAAGTTCTCTGTTGATTGGGTTTGGAGTGACATGGGCTGTTCATAAGCATATTCTTAGCAAGTTCTCTGGACCTGAAAGGCACCAAGATAATCATTAATGTGGATACACCTGTAAAGGTATAGACCACTGGTCTTAAAGGACTTTCCCATTCTGAGGCTTTATTTGAATGAAGGAAGTTTAAATTATAAATAATGTTTCAGAATACTCCCAACCCAAGTTTCCCCTTCCTCAAAACTTCTATACCTTATCCAGTCTTGGTGAGTGCTCTGAAAATCTCTAGCACTTTCACAGTTCAATGATTGTCAGTATCATCTCAGCTACTTATAAAGCTCTTAAACATACTATTTCTGTACATCCATGCTCTTTCCTCTGAAAGAGTGAGTGCCTAAAAACAGAGACAAGTCTTAAAGTTCAAAGTCATAGAAAGATGTGAAAGGTATCTACCACTCTGCTGACACTGGCTTCCTCAGGAGGGTGGGATGGGAAAATCATCATTTTCTTCATCATATGTCTTCATATAATTAAACGTTGTCTCAAGTACATAATGCTTTACTTTTCTTATTAAGAAAGTCAGAGAAGGAACAAAAGAAAGAAAATAATACAGGCAAGGAAAGAGAAGGAAAGAATAAGAAAGAAAGGAAAGTTCTATGTACCCTGTCATAGTATCTGGCCCAGAGAGAAACCATGATGATTTGTGATATTAGTTCTCCACTTACCAATCTTGACTTCCATTCCCGGTTCACCATTGGCCTCTTCTCTCCTGGCCACTGGTTTCACTGAGACAAGACAGAACCATTAGCATCACTAGAGCTTAATTTCATTCTGCTTACTCTGGCCCCACCAGATGTAGAATACTCCAAAACCCACAGAAGATCATTATTATTATTATTTTCCCCTCTACTTCCGAAGGGGGAAAGAACTAAAAACCACAGACAACAGAGGAACATTTCCTTTCGGACTGAGGGCCCCTGAATGGAAGGGAACATCAGGCCTCTGCTCCTACATGCCAGCTCCCAGTTTAGTGTGGAGCAGACCCATGTGGTGGTTTGAGGCTGAGGGCTGAGCTCTTTCTTCAATTCAGGATCTTAAAGAGCTTCCCAGCTGCCCAAAGCCCCAATTTCCTCCACCACATGCAAATGCAGCTGAGTCAGGACTGGCCCAGGCATCATGATGAAAGGGTTGTGTTGGCCTTGAGTTCCAGCCCTGCCTCCTTTCCTAAGCCCTCTGGTCCTCTTCTGGACTATCTTGGCCACTTCATCTGACTGGCCCTGTTTCCTTTTCTCTGCCCAGCAGTCCAGGGATCACCCTTCTCCCATTCCTATTGAAACTTGCAGAGAAAATTGGATGTGGGAAGCAGTGCCCTCAAGGCAGACAGCCCATGAGGTGTGCAAGTGATTTTCTGAGCCTGAAATTCCCCGGGAGCCAGAGAGGAGTGGGGAGCCTCAGGGACCAGCAGGGTGAGTGGACAGAACATACTGCCCATGCAATGGCCACTTGCCCATATGTAAAATGAGCATAAGAATGACTATTCCTAAAAGAGAGTGGAGAGTTAATGAATCAGCAAGCAGATAGCATGCAATTGATGCCCTGTATCAGCTCTTCTTAGTATTCCATTTCCACCAGGGCTTGCTCTCTGATAATTCCTTCACATCCCCCTGTTCTTGCCTCCAGCTAAACCAGAGGTACAACTTAATAGGAGAGTCAGGTAACATCTGGGTTTTCTTGCAGCAATAGCCTTCTGAGACATTATTCTTGCTTTTGTTATCTAACCTATTAGAGGCTGTAATGGAGAGAGAGAGAGAGACAAATGCTTCTGGATTTGTGGAGACTGCCAGTCACAAGATATTTGATACATAGAAGTCTCCAACACTGCTTATATAGGAATCTCTCATCACCTCCTCACAATCTGATCTTTGTCTCCTCTACCAAAAATGAACGATATCTTACCTAGCCCTTTCACCAAGTCCATTAACAAACAGATGGATCTTAAAATCTATCCCCCTGGGCATGGCCATTCTTGTCACACATCACTTAAGCCCATGTCTTGCAAGAAGAATGGAACTAGGATGAGAGAAAAAGAAGCCAGCGACAGAAGCAAAAGCTCTTGGGGAAGATTAAATATAGAAAAATATGAGATGAGGGATTATGCCAGGGTGCTAAATAAATGCCAAATAAGCCAACTGACTCCTTACTTTTCACTTCAGGTCTGAAGTTCTTAGGCTAAAGGCTAAGGTCCACTCTTTCTCCTGGAAGGATCCTCCACTATCTCAACAGCCCATAAGTGGGACATTTGGGAGGATGGGGTTAAAGGGAGGAAGAAAAGGACAAGACCAATAGCATGTGTCCCATGACTTTCTCCTGAGCCTGGGCTTCAGACAAGCTGTCTTTGTGGAGGGTGTGTTATTTGCCAGTCAATGAGCTTCTTGAGGGCATCGATTCATCTACTCTTCATAGTAAGCCCATGAGAAAGGCATGATGGTGACCACCACTGCAGAGGTGAGGAATAGGATTCTGGCCCTGCTCTAACCACTCCCCATGTGACCCTGGACCACTCATTTCCCAGCTCCGTTTGGATCTCACTTTCCTCCTCTACAGCTTGAAGGGGTGAATGAAATGTCCTCTCTATGTTCCCTTCTAGCTTCATCTCATCATAGCTCTTGCAGCTCTTCTCTCCTCTGATGGAAAGGAAGATTAAACAAAGCCCGCTTTTCAATCTGCAGGAGAGCTAGTGAGACTCCATCCTCAACAATAAATCTCAACATTAATTGGAATGCCCAGACTGCAGCAAAATCAGAACTTTGCCTATAAATTGCCACTCCAGCCCACCCATCCATTGCCCCCTGCTCCTGCCCTTTAGTAGAGACTGAAGCCGTATAATATTACAGATGAAAATGTATAGTTCTTTCTTTTGCAACTCCCAGCAGTCTATAGGCATATCCATGATCTCTAAAAAGCTTTCCCCAGACACTTGTTTTCCATATTTTTTTCACCTCCAGCATCCCATTTTCCCTAAAGCCCACAGACAAGCTTGGGCAAGACAACACTGAGTCATATTTATAAAAATAATATTCATTTCCCTCTTATATCCAAAGTGAAAGAGGAAGGAACTAACTTCATTTGAGCATGGAAAATAAAATTGAACCCAGCTTTTGCCAATTCCACAGCCCCATGCCAGTCCCTCACATTCTGTTGTGGTTGCACAGAGTTGAAGGAAAAGGGGGGGGGGCGCCTGCTATTTTAAGTTTCTGTTAAGCTTTGAGGAAAAGTGCAGAAATACATCCAGACCCCCAAGTCTGTGCATAAGATATCCAATTCCTTCATTCAGTGGAATAGCAGGGTAATATTAGAATTTCTGCCTTAATAAGCAGTTTTTTTAAAAAAGAAAAAATGCTACCTTATTATAGGGAGGCACTCTCATGTTATTGGTGGGAAACTCCCAGGAAGAATATGGGAAGGAATCTTCAGCCAATATACACAGCCTTAACTGTTACTTTCAATTCAGTTTTAAAAGCGGGATTTAGCAGCAGTGATTAAAGTCTCTTGTCTCTGAATCTGAAAACATACAATATGCTGCTGAGGAATTTAGATGTTTATCATGGGCCTTAGATAGCTGTGAACCTTTCAGCTGCCTTGGGATGTTTTAAAGATATATGTGTCTGTTTTTCTTTCCCAAAATATACAGCATTACATTTATTTAATGAAGGAAGAACATATTCTTATAGCAGAAATTTCCTCTTGTATTGAGAGAGATGGAAGGAACTGAGGCAAAAAAATAAATAAATAGAATGCTTAGAATGCTTAGGACTTCTTGCTTTTTTTAAAACCTTTTTGACTTGATTAGGTTTACAAGTAAAAAACCTAAGATGGCTTAAAAAATCATAATAAATAGGATAATTTATCAAGTTTTTTTCTTCAAGTTATAGTGGCTTTAAAATTGGTTCATTTAGTGGTTCAAAGATATCATGGATTCAGGTTTGTTTTTTTCTCTCTCTGCTTTGCCAGCCTCAATTTACCAGCTCTTTTCTCAGGCTCATCCCTCTTATGATCACAAGATGGCTGCTGAAGTTCCAGACATCACATACATATGTTACAATTTCAAGAAGAAGACATAGCTTTCTCTTCCTGCACTTCCTTTTTTTTTGAAAGCGAGGACATCTTTTCCAGAAGTCTCTGCATACTTCCTCTATGATTTGTAGGCCAGAGTTTTATCATATTTCTATTACATGACCAGGGTCATGAAACCACCATGATAGACTTAGACCTATCAGGACCCTTCTGAGACACATGACTTTGCAGTAGAATGTAAACACCAAAAAACTACCCAGCTCTCTAGGAAATTAGAAGTTAGAAAAGAATGAATTTTTCATGACAACCAATAGTTTTTTCTATACTCCGTACTGGAATGCTTTTATGATTTATTATTCTGATTTATATTCTCTGCATTGTACCACACATTCAGAGAGCTCTATAGGGGAAAGTTTAGGAGATATGGAGGAATGTGTTTACTTATATCCACCACAACTATTTTTCCAATATTTTGCATATCAGATTAATATAAATGTCTTTATGGGAAACAATAGATGGAAAATAATACAAAAGCTGAGACTACTGGGTCTAAAGAAATGTAGGATATGCAGACACTCTAAATGTCATAATTAGAATAAAATAGAGGTTAAGTACATGGAATTTAAAGTCATTCTAAAGTGCTAGGGTTCATGTGGTACCTCTACCACTTACTAGCTGCTAACTTTGGGCAAGTTATTTAACATCATCATGAGAATAATAACAACACTTTTTCTGTTAGGAAAACAAATGGAGTTAATCCTGGTATATGATTTAGAACAGTGCTTACTATGCGTATCTTACAATAAAAGTATAATGTGTAATCATTACCTAATAAATAATTTATCTCTTGGTACATGGACAAATCCTTTGGAATCTCTATCGTTAAGTCCAAAGTGTTTTCAAGAGTATTTGCTGAATGAAGGAATAAATAGACAGTTACTTATTTTCAATATTTTCCTGCACTGTACTTGTCATGATCAAAAGATAAATTAAAATTTCTTCTCTGGTTAATTTTTTGAAACCACACTCCAACCCACACTTAAGTAGATAGACTCTGAATTTCTGCCGGAAGGAAGGGGCCCTAATTTGTTTCCTGCACTATTGTATCTCACTCCTAGATGCAGGTCTGGCACATGTAAGTGTTCAGTGTATGCTGTATGTTGTTTTAGAATGAATGAGTGAATAGACAGAACAACTTCTCTCTCCCTCTTATCAGTCATGATAGGTCTGGTCCATAGTACAGGCCCAGGGAAAATTTGGGAAAATAAAAAGAGTTTCCTTCAGATGATCTCAATCTTTTTTCTTCCTTTGGCCCAAACTTCACCAGCTTCCTCCTCCATCCTCCATCCTTTTGCAATTCATATACCTCTTCCCCACTGAACTTGAAAGTATCTAAAGATGAACAAATTCAGTATCAGGCAAACAAGACTCAAGGGTGTCTTCTGCTTCTAGCCATGATGGAGTAAGTCACACTAGTTACTCTCTACTGTGAGTCAATAGTGTCTCCTAAAGCGATGTTGCCATCCTAATTCCCAGTACCTGTGAATGTGGCCTTATTTGGAAATAAGGGTCTTGAAGATGATCAAGTTAAGATGAGGTCGTTGGGGTAGACACTAATACAATATGACTTTTAGAAAGGGAGGGAGATTTTTGGACACAGAGGCACTTGTAGAAGAAAATACATGTGAAGATTTAGGAAGAATTCCACCTGTAAGCCAAGGAATGCTTGAGGCTACCAGAAGCTAGGGGAAAGGCAGGGAATGAAGACTCCTTCAGAGCTCCACTAGAAACCAAATTTGCTGACACTAGTTCTCACTGAAACAATAAACTTTGGACTTCTGGTCTCCAGAACTGAAATAATATATTTCTGTTATTTAAACCACTTACTTTGTGGTACTTTATTATGGCAGCCCTAGAAAACTAATATACCTCCCTACTGAAAACAGCTATAAAACTGGACAGCATATATGAGGGAATTGCTTTTAGATTTTTGGGCAACAGGCAGTGCAAGGCTGTGACCTTGAGAGAAGAGAAACACATGATATAAATAAAAGTCAGGAGAGTTCACTGCCAGAAGATCTGCAATACAAGGCATATTACAGAATATTCTTCTGGAGTTCCTGTCATGGTACAGCAGAAATGAATCTGTCTAGGAACCATGAGGTTGCGGGCTCAATCCCGGGCCTCACTCAGTGGGTTAAGGATCTGGCGTTGCCATAAGCTGTGGTGTAGGTTGCAGATGCTGCTCGGATCTGGCGTTGCTGTGGCTCTGGCGTAGGCCAGCAGCAACAGCTCCGATTAGACCCCTATCCTGGCAACCTCTATATGCCATGGGTACAGCCCTAAAAAGACAAAAAGACAAAAAAAAAAAGAACATTCTTCCAACTTAAGCAAGGTGATATTAGATGGCAACTTGATCTGTAGGAAGGATGAAAAAATATCAAATATGAGAAAAAATATACAGACTACCTATTTTCTTCTCTTAATTTCTCTGAAAGATAACAGGTTGTTTAAATTAAAACACTGACATTAAGTTGTATAGTTTGTTACATAAATAGATGTAAAATATGTGTCAAACATAGCAGAAAGAATGGAGATAGGATACATGGAATTTTAGAATGGTAGGAAATGTTTTATGTGAAGTGACTTAATATTAACTCTAAGCACTCTGTGCTAAGTTAACATTTTATATTGAATTCTTGGAGGAGCCGCTTAAATATACAAAGAAAGGATAGCTAAAAAGCCAATAGAGGA
Organism: Phacochoerus africanus; assembly: GCF_016906955.1. Lineage (NCBI taxonomy): Eukaryota > Metazoa > Chordata > Mammalia > Artiodactyla > Suidae > Phacochoerus > Phacochoerus africanus. Next base: position 184,943,499 of record NC_062546.1, on the reverse strand, counting down.
CAAAAAAATTACTTAGAAATATTCACTTAACTTAAAAGAAGGAAGGAAAGGAGGAATGGAGGAATAGAAAAAAATGATTCATTAACTTAGGAAAAATGGATAAATTCTTTTGAAAAACACAACTTACCAAAACTAATGAATGAATTATAAAATCTAAATATCTATTAAAGAAATTAATTCATTTTCAAAAACCTTCCCAAAGACAACTCCAGGCACAAAATATTTTGCTGGTAAATCCTATCAAATACTCTCCAAAATTCTATCAGACAAAATATCAAAGAAGATAGAGGAATAGCTAATAAGCCCATGAAAACCTGTGTAATATCATTACTTTTTAGGGAAATACAAATCACAGTATATATATATATATATATATATATATGTGTATATATATATTGTGTGTGTGTGTCTTTCTGTCTTTTCTAGGGCCACTCCCACAGCATATAGAGGTTCCCAGGCTAGGGGTCTAATCAGAGCCATAGCCACCAGCCTACACCAGAGCCACAGCAACACCAGATCTGAGCAGCGTCTTTGACCTACACCACAGCTTAAGGCAACGCCAGATCCTTAATCCGCTGAGTGAGGCCAGAGATCGAGCCCACAACCTCATGGTTTCTAGTCAGATTCATTTAACCACTGAGCCATGATGGGAACTCCACTTCATATATATTGGAATGGTTAAGTTTAAAAAAATATCGTGACATCAAATACTGGCTAGGACGTGCAGCCACTGGAATTTTCTCTCTCTCTCTCTCTTTTTTTTTTTTTTTTAAGGGGGGCACTTTAGCCATATGGAGGTTCCCAGGCTAGGAGTTTAATTGCAGCTATAGCCCCTGGCCTACACCAGATCTTTAACCCGCTGAGTGATGCCAGGGATAGAACCTGAATCCTCATGGATGCTAGTCAGATTCTTTGCCACTGAGCTATAGCAGGAACTCCTGGAATTTTCATACATTGCTTGTGCACTATGCCTTTGGAAAACTTTCTGGCACTTTCTGATAAAGTTAAAAATACATTTATTCTATGACCCACCAATTTTACTCCTAGGTGTTTCCCCAAGATAAATGAAACATCTGATCTTGAAAACAGTTTCACAGGAATATCTACAGGAGCTTTTTAACAACTGGGTATAAACTTTCAGTTATGAGATAAATAAGTTCTAAGGATCTAATGCCCAGTATGGTAACTATAGTTAATATGGGATTGAACACTAGAAATTTGCTGAGGTGGTATGTGTTCTCAGCACACACACACACACAAAAGAGTTAACTATGTAAGGAGATGGCTGTTAATTGACTTGATTCTAGTAACCATTTCACAATGCATGTGTACATCAAATCATCCTGTTGTACACTTTAAACATAAACAATTTGCTAATTATTCCTCCATAAAGGTGGAAAAATAAACAAAAATTGGAAACGAATGTTCTTTGACAAGAAATTAGATAAAATGATTTATTTGTACATCAGAATCATACTTAGCAACAGAAAGGGAACAAATTCCTAGAAAATCACAGTGCTGATCACTGTCGCAGATGTTGTGTTGATAGAAAGACGCAAGATACAAAATGCAATTCCATTTGCATGAAGTTCAAGAACAAGCAAAAGTAAACCCCTGGTGATCTGCCTCTCTGGGCATGTGGGATTGACTGGGAAGGGGCATGAGCAACAGTGTGCTGCTGAACTGGATCTCTGGGGTGTGGGATCTCTGAATGCAGGGTTTGCTGATTTCCCCCCATGGCCCTCTTTCAGGTAACCACAGGATGTGGGGATGAGATGTGTGGCATTATCTGAATAGGAGCTGGCTCCAGGACCCCGCTGGCCCTATGGGACTTTTCTGGGGTCATAGCTGCTTTCTGTGAACACAGTTGCCAAAGCTCGTAGCACTGTATAATTAAAATATGCACATTTTATTGTATGTAAATTCTGTCAGTGTAAAAGAATAGGGTACTAACATTCAGCTGTAAGATGAACGAAGTCTGAGGATCTATGTAAAACATGGTGACTATAGTTGATAATACTTTTTTATATATAGATATATATAAAGACAAGATTCAAGAGGATATCCCCAGGATAAAGGCATCTGAAAGACTGAAAAGCCCTCAAAGGAACGGAACATTCTTCTCCATGTAAAGGTCAGGCAGGAGACAGATGACTCAGGAAGATGTTGAAGTTGGAATATGTGGGTTATGGATGCAGTGCCTTCACTTGCTGTCTGTCCTCTTTGTATCTCTGTCCCTCTCCCTTTAGTCGGCCTGATTGTATGCATAAAACAACCCATCCTAAGAACTAAATTGGCTCCAACTCCCATGCTGGATAAAGAGCCTGTGCTGAAGCTTACCCACTTCCAGTTGGGCCAATTATTGGGGCCATTATCCTGGAAACTATTATTCCCTCTGGCATTATTCTTACTGCTTGTTCTTTCTGTTCTGTGTCTTTTTCTACCTAGGCATGTCTGTCTTCGTCTCTGACTTCCAGGAGCAAATTCATTTTTTTCACTGAATTCATTCATTCTTAAGGCTTTTACTAAATGTCATCTCTGTTTTTGGACTGTGCTATGAGGCCATGTGTAGCTGGTTAATACAAACTCTTTGAAGATGGTGTAAATGACTCCAAGCAACCAAGAGAGCTCAGAGCAAATAATGAAATACTCATCCTTCAGCAGATGATTAGAACTGAACCGAAATCTTGCTTCCCTACTGTGAGGGTCTGAGCCCTCCCAAACAAATCTTCCATTTAAACTCCAGCAGTCCTGGGATGGATAACAGCCCTCCCTTATTAAGAGATTTGTTGCTGAGTATTATTTGGTATTTTATTTTATTTTGTGTCAGAGGCTTCAAAAAGACTCACCTTTTTTTTTTCTCTGTAAAACCCCATTATCTCTCCATACAGATCTGTCATTGATATGGGTCTATAAATATACACAGCTTTGTTTATAAAGACATATAATACGTGCACCCAATTGTTATCTGTGTGTGAGCACCAGGCTTATATTTGGAGAAACCTTTTCAGAGCCAAATTTGATATAGTGCAGAGGCAGCTGGTGGGTTAGGGGGCCCCAGGGAAGAGTTCCTAGTTATCAGTATAGGAAGCAAGGGTGAGGCATGGATATTCCAAATGCCAAGTCTTTACCAGGGACAGGAAGACTGGGGGTGCAGGAAAGAAAAGACAGAAAGAGAGAGAGAGAGAGGGACAGGCATAGACCCATTCAGCCCCTCTTCTGTTTAGCTTTTCCTACCAGTAAATCTAAAATTGGGTCTTAATAGGAGGACCTCATGACCAGCTCTGCCAGACAATTGTCTCCTGGTGCCTTCAAACTTAGGTGCTTGAACGAGAGAGCCACTTGCTCCTAAGCAAAGCCTGAGGACTAAGGGGGAGGGGGAGGGAAGAAAATAATTAACATAAATTAGAGGGTGAGTGGGGGATGGGAGATCATGCCTGGTCCTGCTGCACAGCCCTGAGGCTCCAAGGCTTGAAAGGGGCAGGTGGGGCAAGATTATTCCCAGGATACTGGTCCCCCACCAACAGTAATGTACACTAGTCCTCCAACAGCCATGCTAGTATCCATGTGTCTTGTGACCCTAGGATCTGTTAGCTTTGCAGATAAATAGCAACAAGCGCCAGCGTGCATGTATTTAAAACTTTCCACATATTTTTCTCAGTCTTTTCCATTTTATGAGGGTTTTAATTTATTTATTTATTTTATTATGTAGATTAAGTGTTCGCAACCGAGGGTGATTTTGCATCCCAAGGGACATTTGGCAATATTTGGAAATGTTTTTGTTTATTGCAACTGGGGGTGAAGGTGGGTTGTGTTACTGGTACCTAGTGTAGAGTCAACAGATAAAATGCAGATCACCTAGTTACATTAGATTTTAGATCAACAAAGGATAAATTGAAGTTCCCATTGTGGCTCAGTGGATTAAGGACCTGATGTAGTCTCCATGAGGATTCAGGTTCAATGCCTGGCCTCTCTCAGTGGGTTAAGGATCCCACATTGCCATAAGCTGAAGCATAGGTAGGTCACAGATGTTGCTCAGATAGGCTGTGATGTAGGCATCAGGTACTGCTAAGATTTGACCCCTAGCCTGGGAACTTCTATATGCTGCGGGTGCAGCTGTAAAAAAGAAAATAAACAAATTTAGTATTAGAATGTCCAAATATTGTACAGAGCATATTTATCCTTAAAAAAATATTCATTGTTTATTTGAAATTCAGTTTTAGCTGGATCTCCTATATTTTTACTGTCTGGTTGCTGCTGAACATCCAAAATGCACAGAGTAGTGCTCTCTCCCCAAATATCAACAGGGCTGAAGTTGGGAAACCCAACAGTAGATGATGGTGATACAAGTACAGTTCAATGCCAGAGAGTAGACGATTTTATATTCTGAACATGCTGAATGAAATACACATCTTTTACAGTCAGTAATATACATTTATGTGTATTGACTTTTTCAGCTCTAACTTTCAACTTTTCAGGAAGGGTGTCATGGGATTGGGGTCCTTCATCTCTGAAGAATGGGCTAGTAGGTAGTTGTAGTAAGCTGAATAAACGTCCCTAAAGAGATCAAGTCCTAATCCCTGGAACCTATAAATATTACCTTATTTGGAAAAGGGGTCTTTGCCAATGTGACAGAATGAAGGATCTTGAGATGAAGAGATTATTTTGTATTACATAGTGGACACAAAGTGCATCACAAGAATCCTTATAAGAGAGAAGAGAGAGAGAGTTGGCACCCATGGAGGAGAAGGCAATGTGATGGAAGTGGAGAAAGATGTGGAGATGTTGGTCTTGATGCTGAAGTGAAGCAGTCACAAGTCAGCAGTCACAAGTCAGCCGCCACCAGAAGCTGGAAAAGCAAGGACCCAACTCTCCAATACAATCTCTGGAGGGAGTGCAGCCCTTTGACCCCTTGATTTCAGCTCAGTGAAACTTACTTCAAGTAAGTTTGAAACTTACTTCAAACTTCTAGCCTCTAGAATGCTGAGAGAATACATCTCTGTTGTTTTAAGCCACCAAGTTGGTGAAAACTTGTTACTGCAGCCACAGGAAATTCATACAGGGTTCCTCTGAGGATCAAAGCCAGAATCCACTCTTTCCAGGAGGGCATGGGTCAGTGACCAAACAAACATGTTCTCCTGGATCCCAGACGAGGACCAGAGGCAACATAGTCCTTGTTAATGTTCACCTTTGTTTCTTTAACACAGGGTATTCCCAGGGATGGCTTGCAAGCTCCATAATTCCCTGTGGCTGGCAAATGAGTAACTCCTCAGATCTTCCTAGGATTTTAGTAGGAAATACATGAATGTCTAGGTACAGTGAAGCCCATGTCTAGAATATTGGAAGAAAATTGCCTAAATGGAGGGTTAGTTACATCTGTTTCCCAGCAATTGTGAGTCAACATAGCTATGGCCATTGAGCTGGCTCTGGGAGGACAGAAGACTTTGTGCCATGTAAGTCCCGTCTACATGGGACCATAGGATTGGGGAAAATGAACTTTTTGTTTAGAGGGGAAACTATTTTATGTTGTGTGGTGTGGTGTATGCGTGTGTTTTCTGGAAGGTCACATTTAGGGTCTCTGGGAAATACCTTGTGAAGAGGTTGAGTTTCAGACAATAGCTGCTCATTTCTTTGAAAGCCTCCACAAATTTGGCTGTGCTATGGGGGTGGGTGGCCAACAGCAGGAAAATTACACACTTCCAAATGAAAAATAGAAAAACATGTGAAACTGCCAAGAGTGATAAGTTGTTCTTATCTGTGGAATAACTAGAAAACATCCCGTGGTTATTATAGAGGAACAAACAAGCAGAGACTTTGTGGTCTGTTATGGGTCTGTACCTCTGGCTGTCATCCCAACTCTCTTCCTGCCTGCTGGAGCCAAACCTGGGACTTGAGTATTTTCAAAACAACCCATGGAAGTTCTATGAGCTTTACCAATTTGGTATTGGGATATCAGCAGTTATCTCTTTGTCGCCCTAGTTTCTGGAGAAAGATGCCAAGTTACTCACTTTACTAGAATGCAGTAGAGAGAATGGTTGAGAGGTGGGGAGGAGGGTGTGTAGCCTTGAAACAGCTACAGCTCAAACAGCTGTATCCTGCTGGGCCTGAATATTCCTCGAACAACATGAAGATGGCTGGAGTTCAATGAGTGGTCAGCCTTACCTCCAAGGGGCAGGATGCTCAGAGGAAAGTCTTGCTCCAGATGGCCTCTTGAAATCACTCATTGCTTTTGACCTAAAAAAAACAAGCTTTGGGGATCAAGAGTCTTGGGAGAGATTTTCATTCCTGGATTGCAATCTAGACTCTACATTCTCCTAGCTTTGTAACTTTGGACAAATTACTAAGAACCTCTCTAAGTCTTAGGGTCTCTAAATGTAAAATTAGAAGAAAAATACCTACACTATAGCATTGTAACAATCATGTGATAAAACACATAACGTGCTTAGCACAAAGGCCTGGTATAGGGCAAGAACTCAATAAATATCAACTACTATGAGATGCTTCATTGGGGCATTGGGCAATCTTCACAGAGGAGGTAGGTGAAACTACTGCGCTTTACTGTATACAGAGAGTTTTCCATACATGTTACACTAGTCTCAATAGTAGACATGAGTTTTTCCAAATTGGTCTAACAATATGGAACACATTATCATACTAAGCAGCTGTCACTGTGCTGCATTTATAGGACCCCACCTGTCACAAAGAATGCAAATCATGCTCCACAAATACCTGAGATCATGCCCTCTGTGCATGGATGTGTTTGTGTGTGGGTTGAAAATATCTGGACCCTACAATTTTATGTAAAATTTAGCTAATACTTTAATCCAAAAGCTTTTATCTCCTATGCTTTAAGCTTGAGAACACTAGAATAGTGAGGTATACAAATGTGTGGATAAAAATAGTTATTTTACTTTATTTTCTTTGCAGATATCCTTCAGTAGTCAAGGCAGAGTGTGCCTAAAATCTCCTATGGTAGCCCTTTTATTTTTTAACTTTTTAAAATTTCATTCTATTTTTATTGGAGTATAGTTGATGTACATTTACAGTACTGTGTCAATTTCTGCTGTATAGCATAATGACCCAGTCATACATACATATACATTCTTTTCCTTATACTATCTTCCATCATGTTCTATCCCAAGACACTGAATATAATTCCCTGTGCTGTACTGCAAAGCAAATTATTATGGTAGCCCTGTATTCTGACATTGCAAACCAAAATGTGTTTCTGTAGCAGGTCCACTGGCTGAAGGAGATTTTTCTCATATTTCATCTCTCACCAGCAAGATTGCAAAAAAATATTTCTCCTCTAACACATTCTGCCCACCTTGCTCTGTTCAGAGAAGAATTTACAAAATAAAAATCTGATTTTGCTGCTCTCTCCTTTGGTGACCCTCTGCTCTAGAGAAGGGCTTTTCAACCTTGGCATGGTTGACATTTGGGGACGATAACTCTATTGTGGGAACTTATCTGTGCATTGCCATGTTAGCTGTACTCTTGGCCTCGCCTCAAAAGATGCCATTAGAATTTCTTGACTTGTGATTACCACAAATACAGAGAGACATTGTCAAATATCCCCTAGGGAGCCAGATCACCCCCGGTTAAGAGACAATGATGCAGGGTACTCTCATCTCCTTACCTGGCTCACAAGGTCCTTCATGCTTCCAACTCAATTTTCTCTGTTGGCTGTGCTCTCAACACAGCCTCTCTGCTCTCTGGGGCAGCCAACTGGAAACTATTTCAGGTCCCTGACCATGGCTCTTTCACTTTTGCTCCTTCTAATTCTGAGCGAGGGGGCCTCAGTATTTTTCCTGCCATAGTACTTACTTCATTATAACTGCCTATATATTTTTCTGTAACATGCTTCTTCTCCATTGCCCTCTTATGGCCTGTAAGCATGATGAGGGCAGGGACTCTATCTTCTATACTCACTTCTGTATCCCAGTAACTAGTACAATGCCTGTCATAACATAAATGCTCAATAAATATTCATTTAATGCGCTCTTTAAAAATCACTCTCTAGAAGAAAGGAATTTTTCCTTGGAGCCCTTTAATTTGTGGAGGCCATAAGTAGGTCTTGCTGACTGTTTGTCCATACATTAGTGAATCTTAATTATAGGATGGATGTTCTGGATTTTGAGGTTGATTTCATCAATCTCCCTGACTCTATGCAAGTTTATGCTTGAGCATTCTCGGCAGATGATTGTCATTAGCTCTTAACATATGATCATCAAAACATTTTTAAAAGGCATAAAGGGGGCCTGGAGCCAGCAAGTCCCAGATCTGGCCTCTGAGCTCCTAAAAGAATGAAAGCCAGCACAGCATGGAGCAGGATAAAAATCCAGTTCAGTGCAAACACAGTTAATAAGGGAGCCCTAGAGTATGAAAAGTTGCTGACAAAAATCAGGACTATTTAGTCTAGAGGAGAAGATTGAGAAGCAATCTGATAGTGGTGCTTTAAACCACCTGTAGCCCGGGGCCGATGCAAACAATTCAGATGGATGGTCTGTTTGAGGTGAGTGGACAGGCCCAAACTTGTGTCTACTGAGAGGGGATTGCTTGTTAAAAGAATTTAAGTGGGCACTTTCTAAGGTGTAATTTCAACTGAGCTTTTGGAGCAAGTCTGAGAGCAAAGAGTAAAACAAACTTTGCTTAGGGACTGTCCCCAAATTTCTGACTAATAGGCTATTTACTATGGATTTAAATTTGGGACTAAATGAGAGTTGCAGGCCATCTGGTTTTTCCCCTTGGCTCCAGACAAGACAGCATTCAAACTACGGCAGATGTTTGCTGATCTTATAAAACACACGCACACCCACACACCCACCCACCCACACACACACCCACCCCTACCTTTGCACAGAAATACGTACTAGTTTATGCTATTCCCTATGATACATAGGGCTAGATGCCCCTTTTCTTTTCAGGTCCATTTTATAACTGGCTCTTTTATTGTTGCTTATATATCTAGTTGCCTGTATCTTTATTGAGATTTATTACAGAATGCTGGAAGAAAATTTAGAAGTCCTATTTCAATCTCTTCATTGTGTAGAAGATGAAGCTGAGGCATAGAGAAAATAAAGAACTTTTCCAAAGCTCAGAGAGATTTAGAATATTAGGGCCACTGCCAGTTTATTGATCAACTCCCAATAGCATCCTCTACTTAAGAATAATAAAAGAGCTAGCATAGAGATTAGGAGGGTTCTAAAAGATTAGATCAGAAAACAATTGGTGGAATGTTTAGGAAACCCTGGGTGCAATCGGTATTTCTTGGCCAAGGTTTCATGAAAAACTAGGCCTTATAGAAAGTGATTTAACTATTTTCTCAGCTCTCCCAAGGGTGGTACATATCTAGTACCATTCGAGACACATAGAAGTTAATTATATACGATGAATGTCTTACGGTGCTGGGGATTCATACTTTATGGCAGGGGCTAGCGAACTTTTTTTGGTAAATATTTTTGTCTTTGTGGACCATATGGTTTCTCTAGCAACTACTCAACTTAAGTTTGTAGCATGAAAACAATTAAAGGCATTATGTAAATTAATAAATGTGGCTTGCGTCAACCAAACTTTAGATGCTAAAATAGGCAGAGGCTAGGTTCAATCTGCAGGCTGTCGTTTGCCTAATCCTCCTACAGTGGACCTCTGATTGAAAAGAGTTGGATGCCAGAAACAGAATATACTTATACTGACTGTACAAAGAGAATTATTCCAGCACCCATAGACTGACTTAGACGGGAAAGGCCCCTGAGAAGCTCTAGGGACCCATTTACAATTTCTCCATGGGACTCCAATTAGGAAAAGTCAGTATGTTCCCTAGAAACAATCTCATTGGTGTAATTGGGCAATAAGCCCATCACTCAATAGACAGTCCCATCATGAGTGCACAGAAGGGACAGATGAGTCCCTAAATGAGAACGGAGACAATTTAACAAGAAAGGAGAATGGATATGGGGCTACCAAACAGCAATGTATGTGCACTTTCAGAAACTTTTGGAATCTAAAGAAACATGCTCTTTCTGAATCTTGGTGTCAGAGCCTTGTAGAGAATGTTAGAAAGAAAACACCCCTAGACTTAGCTGCAATTTCAACTCCTAACCCAGATTGAGCATAAAAAGTGTAAAGAGGTTAGGGAAGAGTCGTGGAGAATCTTGCTCAAATTTCAAACAGCCATACCCTGTCTTTTCAATTTCCATGTTTAACCCAGCACTAGACTAGAAACCCCACAAAGGCAGAAACTATGTCTGTTGTGTGTAATGCCCAGGATTTAAACAGTGTCAGGCATCTACCAGGTCCTTTAGTCACTGATTGATGTACTTATTTACTTAACAAATAATTGAGAGCCTGCTCTATAGCAGGCATTTAGCGGGACTCTGGGGAATCCAATGGTATATAAAGACAGACAGAGTCCTGCCCTTGGAGAACTTAATACATTGGGGTTAGGGTAGAGGAGATGCATCCTAATTAAAAAGTCAGATAAATGTAAAATTATAATTGTGATAAATGCTGCAAAGTAGCAAGAGGGGGTTCATCATATATACAAGTAAAGAGTCTATATATATGGTAAGAGGAACTCAGGGAAGTCTTCCCTAGGAAATACTGGTTCTGCTGAATCCAGAAGGAAGAGTTTGAGTTAAGGACAAGAGGAAAGGAAGTAACAGGGAAGAGCATACTCAGCAGAGGGGACAGCATGTGCAAAGGACATGTGGCAGAGGGGAACATGATGACATGAAATAAAGGCCTAGTGAGGCCAGAAAAATAAAAGAGGCCAAAAGATATGGAGCTTTGTATGGCCGGGTTAAAATTTTACAGTTTATCATTAAGGGTCTTGGGAATCAGAGTGGGAAGCTAGTTCAGATTTATCAAAGATGAAATTCCAATTGCAAGGTAGGAAGTTGGGGTTTAAAGGAATAGATACTTGATGAGGAGATCAGTTAGTCAACTCTTGGTGAAGCCCACATTGAGGTGGTGTTTGCAGAGATGAAGAGAAGGAAATGGATTAGAGAGATACTTAAAGGTAGAAGAGATTAGACTGGATAATGGGGTGGATTGAATGCAAGGTGGGAGAGAGATGGAGGTGTAAATAATAACTCTTAGGATATTGGTACCCAATAAATATTTGTTGAACTCTTCAATCAATCCCTGCCCCTAAGTCTGAACACACAGATATCCTTAATATGTCTTCCTTTTTTAAGGCATTAATCTAAGGCTCATTGATCACTTTGGCAATTTACCATCAAGACTGTGCACAAATAGATCTTCTTCTGAAAATTCTTATACAATTCTCCATGTAATTCATATTTATGTAATTATAACTCCCTGCAGAGGGCATGGAGTTGGGTTGGAGGAAGAACTTCAGCAAATACAAGGGGAGTGGAATAAACACGTGCATGGGCAGGTTTTGGGGATTCTGGCTTCACAAGAGCTAAAAGGGGCAGTGTGGGGTAATGGAAAAAACATCAAGAGGCTGTCAGATCTTGTCTTTAATCTTGATTCTTTCTCTTCATTTAGCTGGGTGCCCTACGGCAAGTTGCTAAACTTCTCTTAGCCCCAGTTTCCTTATTTGTTAAGTGGGGATAATAATGAGAACAACACCTGTGTATTTGTATCAACTAAGAAAATGCACTTGCAAGTGTGTTCTTTTGAAACTGAAAAGCAGTGATATATGTTTCATTTTTCTGGGGCCCTCCCCAGAGAACTCCATAATCAGGATCTCTGGGGTGGGGTCACAAAACTATATTTTTTGAAAGACCCAGGGGTCATTCTGTTAGATTGCCAGGTTTGAAACCTATACCTCCAAGTATCTAAAAAAACATGTCATTTGTGAGGTTGTTGGTGAGCAGTTGGAGAAAACTGGTAGAAGCTCAGTCCTAGAGGGCTTACAGATGAAAGGGATGAGATGAAAATTCCCAAATACTTCTTATCCCTTCCCTCTTTTTAGATGCTCAATAGCACCTCCAGGGTAAAGCCTTTACCGTTTAATGTTTATTAATTGGGATCCTGGCTTACAATCTTCTTAAACACTGCTTATTTCTCTATTGTAAATCTGGTTCCCCAGGAAACAGAACTAGGTGGTGAAGAGGCAGGTTATTGTGGAGTGAGCTTAGTGTTAATATCTGGGGGAAGGAAGTGTGCAGGATAGGATGGGTCAGAAAAGGGTGGGCAGTGGTCCAGTCACAACAAAGGCCTCAGCTTAACCCCCATGGAACTTAGAATCTGGGGAGGCCCTGAAGATGTGCTCACATCAAGACATGGGTACCAGGTACTGGGAAGGGTTGTGACCTTAGGGGAAGCAATTCACAGAAGTCACCTGTCTTCTCTCAGGGGCCAGCACTTGGTAGGTGGAAGAATTCATTCTTTGGTCCTGAAAGGGTCTGAGCAGCACAGCACTGGCTTCACTGAAGCCTCATTGCTACCGCCAGTTCTGCTTTCAGCCCACTTTTTCATTATCTAAAAACCATTTCTCCCCTTTGTCCACCAAATAGGCTGGCATTCAGAATTCAGTATCATCTACACCTGAACTACACTTCTAGACTGATTTTGTTGCTATTTTATTATGTTCCTTTTGTTCCAGCCATATTGGACTGCTATTCTTTTCCTAAGACTAACCTATACTTTCCTCTGTATCTTGGATCAGTTGGCCTTCACCCCTTCTCATTAACTGCTCACTATCCTTCATGGTACATTTAATGGACAATTAAAAAATGTTGACTTTCAACAAATTCCCCTTTTCTTATAGTTACAATATATGCTCTCTCACCATCTCTCACTTCTCCCCACCCCACCCCACACACCTCTCTGTTTTGCACATGGAGTATCTTGGTCAGAGGTGTTAGCATACCATAAGGTTCCAACCAATCATGAAACAATGGAGTTCCCATTGTGGCTTAGTGGGTTACGAACCCAAAACTGACTAGTATCCATGAGGATGCAGGTTCAATCCTTGGCCCCACTCAATGGGTTAAAAATCTGGTGTTGCTGTGACTGTGGTGTAGGCTGGCAGCTGCAGCTGTGTTTCAACCCCTAGCCTGGGAACTCCCATATGCCGCTGCAGGTATGGCCCTAAAAAGCAAAACAAACAAAACAAAACAAAACAAATCATGAAATGAGCAAAGATTTTATTTACTTCAAATATAAACACTTCCAAATCACTCACAAGTCTAAATCCTGTGAAAACAATCAATGACTGTGGACATAAGAAGTTAGGTTTTTCAGCCTGACTTCTAATAATCTCAAGCCCCCCATTTTCAATAGGTCTCTAGTATAAGAATGCTAAGTCACATGTTTTTATGATTTCAACTATCCCCCAAAAAGGAAAACCACCAGACCGTGAAAAGAACATACCGGACTTAGAACAGGGAACTGAAGAAGTCACATTTGTGTATTCTTCCAATTTGAAAAAGTATTCCTTGAACAAGCCAGTTTCCTTCCCTGGACTTGTGTTTTCCTATTTCAAAAAGGAAAGATTGATGAGTACTAATGTTCCCTTCAGTCCTAATGGTCTATGATGATAAGAAAAGGAAAGAGGAAATGGAAGCTTACCAATTACTGTCTCTCCCATCCTCCCGCCTGCTTGTCCTACAGGATACAGTTCTATTGAACCTCTTAAAGTTTCTCAATGAGCCAAGATCTCTTACTCCAAGACTTTGAGAATGCTCATCCCCCAGTCACTTTCTCTTGCATTGATTGATCCTTAAGAATGCTATAAATGTCTGTGTATATGTCACTTTCCCTAAGAAACTTCCCTTGACCATTTGGATTAGGTTGGGAGTCCATGCTAGGTTCTCCCATAACATTCTGTAGTATCAAAACTTTCATCTCACTTTATGTATTTATTCTTTTAATTTCCCCCTCTTCTACCCTCATTCCTCAGACTTTAATTTCTGAAAGAATAAGAAGGCCTTGGAGGAACTAAAAATTGACACTTGGATAAGTTAATTAAAAATGAACAAATATGACATAAACCAGTGAGGAAACAGTGCCAGACCAATGAGAATGTGCTTCTGATTTCCATTTTTAATTCAGATCTTTGTTCATTTTTTTCCCACCGTGAGACAGATGTTCACATCCAATCCATGAATCGTCAGTGAAAAAGGTCATTAACTCCACCAGAGGGAAAAATAACGCCAACTGCAATTCTAACCTCCTTTGACTTTCCAAGAACTGCTTTGAGTACATTCTGTTTTCGAAGATCAGCCTCTCTCCCGCTTCCAAAATCCTGTCCCAGCCTGTCCAGCTCATCCCTGGCCCTGGTTGCAGAGGGTATTGAGTCCTGCAGTTTCTGAGCCAGTTCTATCTGAAAAGCAGAGATTGGAGGAAGCAGGAGTTGATATTCTTGGCCTATGGATGCTCCCTGATTATTATTTTTTTAATCCTGAGAACAGATTAGGATGAAGCAGATTAGGGAAAAGTCACAAGATAGAAGTTATAACCGAGCTTCTCCTTGCTGCAGGCCTTCCCTTGAGGAATGAAACTGGATGTATCAGAATTAGGACTTGGGAACCAAATTAAATGCAGTCCATGGATATGTTTTCCTTCTTCTCACTTCACCCCACTTATTAGTGGAAACATGTAAGGAAAACCCAATCACCAAGTTAATATTACCTTGTCATCTCCTCTCTAAAAAGACATCAGTTCTCTTTATACTTGGAATTCTGTACCAGGATAATAAAGGATGCTGTCTTTTCCATTAATCTGATTACTGTTCTTTCTTGAAATCCCAAATCCAAGATTTGATCTTTCAGTACTAAAAGCTGAAGTCCCAACTGGTCTCAATCCCTCATACCAGGATGTGAGGGAAATTCCTTTCTTGGCCTCACAAAGCTTTGGTGACTGTTAAACATGATAGCAGAGATGAAAGAGGCTGACACAGCCTCTAACACAAAGTGGGTTCTCAGTGAAAGCTCATTCATCCAGTCACTTAGATGGGTGACCAGAGACAGTCCCAGTTTACGCCTGTTGTCTAGAATAATTATAGCTCGTGTCCACGTTCCACTAAAAAGTGTCCCATTTGGATGATAAAGGTTATGGCTCTATTCTAGTTATGACTCAGAAATCAATGTGATTCATTTTTTAATTGTTCACTTGAGGGTTCCTCTGAAGCAGTGGCATCTATTATAGACAAAATTCCCTCCAAAGTACTCAGTGGTCCCACATCTTTCTATCCTTCTCTCCTCCCTTCTCAAGTTTACATACTTTCCACTCATTTGTACTAGGAGGAACATTTTTGAGATCAGAAAGAAGTAATATAGAAACCACTCAATCCTGGATCCAACTAACTTTTATTTTCCCCTACATTTCTTTTGAAAGAAGTCACTTAGATTCCTTAAGGCAAAGCCCAGAAAATTTCAATGTGCTCTGGGGTAACAAATGGGTGCCACAAAGAAGGAAAGTCATGGCAAATGGCAGGTTCTTGGAGAACCCAACATGAAATTTGATGTGACAGAATTCAAGCATGAATGGTTAGTCAGCAAGTGCTAAAGGGAGAAATCCACAAGTTAGGGAAGTAGAGCAGTATCTATGGCAGTCCAAAATGATTAGCAAAATACAGAAAATGCCTTGAACCTCTATCTGCCCAGTGATGCCTGCCTGGTCAAGACAAGTTTTGGTAGCAGACTGTTTTTAACTATTTGGATGAAGGCAAGGAAACACTAGATTGAATAATAAGGTGAAATGATACAGTTTGATGAGAAAGATGGGGGTTATAGCACCACTATGGAATACACAGCTATATAAATAAAATGGCGATATTTTAAGTGGTGATTCAGTCTTCAGTACAGTGCTTTATGTAATACTCCCACACCCCATACCACAGGCATGCATATTTCCATCAGAATTCTACAAATTCTTTTCTCATCATTTTTGATTTAAGCCTAGTTCTATGAGCTGCCTAATCTGGCTTATTGACTGCAGTCTTTAGCCTTCTTTTCAGAGAGATATCCTGCACAAAATCTGGTCAGCATACCTCCACACAGGTGGGCCTGGCTCACCTCTGGCCCAGAGCACTGCAGGTGGAATTTAAGGTGTCCTGCCCATTCTTAATCCCTCTTCCTCTGGCATCTCCATAATTAGGGGGTAGGGAGTAGCAATCTGCCTGCTTCTCCACGTGCTTTTCCAAATGAGGGGAAAGCATCAGGGCCAACAGCTTCCAGATTTAAAAATATTAATAATAATAATTTTTTAAAAACCCAAAGGAATAGTTGCAAAGAGTAGACCCTGTTCATGATGTGGTATGTTTTCTAAGCAAGTGTGGAAGGAAAAGGGTGAGGGGAATAGAGCCAAAACCAAGAATAACATCCGATCTGGTGCTGCCAGCTCATTCCAGGTCTTGAGAAACAGGAGGCAGTATCAAGGCTGGTTTCTGGAAAATAAAGTAGATCTGTGTATTTGCTTGTAGGTGCAGTAGGAAGCTGCCAGCCAGCACAGCAGAGAGCCACATTTTGCCTTTGGATCAATGGGACTTACACTGCAGCTGTGCTCTCACTGAGTGGAAAGCTAATTACTGAAGAAAGACACAAATTGCCAATTGGTGACTTAATGTGGAAATTATGACCTAAGGTGAACAAACAAGACTCCTGGAGATTAGATGTGCAAGCTGGTAAGATACACAAAGGAGAACCGAAGGTCTGCATGTTGAGCCTCTGCCACTTGAAAAAGGCTCCAGAATTGGAAGCAGAGTCAGGAAAAGGTTAGAGGGAGAGAAAAAAACCCACCCTAACGTGTCCAAGACAAAGATCCACTACATGTGGTCTCCCAGGAAGTGCCAGAAAATGCCCATCATATACTTTCCCCATTATATACATTCTTCTTATTTGAAGCCTCAGATAGGTCAACTGACCCTCGAAGGGGTTATCCTTTCCCTTTAAACATGAGCAACATCACCCTCTCTCTGAGAGATGACTATTTTCAATGCTCTTTCCTACCAACAAGCAGGGTACTACAACTTTGATAATGTGCTTTGAGATTTCCTACTCTCCACTAGTTGAAAGGTCTTTCTGATATAAGATCTGCTCCTAATTTATTCCATCACATCTCACTCAACTAGTTGGGAAAAAAATAAGTAGAAGGAGCACACATTTTCCTTTGGCCACTTATGATTCAGGGAGATATAGTTTAGAAACTGTAATATCTCATGGTCAGACTGTACTTTGTCACTAAGATGTTCTGTGACTCTTGGCAAGTCAATTAACATCTCTGAAACTCAGTTTCCCCATATACCTACATGGTCTCGTCTACCATATATGGCAATTTTGAGAACCCAGTATAAATAATCTAAAAATGATTTGAAAATATAAAATGTGTTTGCACGTGCAAATTAGGGTCATGACTTAAAGACAGCAAAGACTGGCTCATTACTGATTTAATCCTTAAATTAAAAGAAGGGGATCCTACTGTACATCATAGGGAAATGTGTGTGATTGGGTCACTTTGTTATACAACAGAACTTGAAAAAACATTGTAAATCAACTATACTTTAATAATAATAACAGTAATTATAATGAAAAAAATGAACTAAAAAAGATTCATGTTGTAGAAATTTAAGAAATAGTAAAAGAAAGCTCCTGCAATTCTTTCTTTGCCGGAAAAAAAAAATGCTTCCAGAGCATTCCCCTCGACTCACATTCCATTTTACCAACTCCTTGAAAATTACAAAAAGAAGTTAAACTTCAGTTGTGGGATAAACATTTTGACTCTATCTGGAAGGGTAAGTGTCTGTTTCCATTAAGGGATCCCAATTTCAAAGGTTTCATCTGAGCCATAAGCCATCATTCTCTACTTGGAAGGCAGAAGAATAAATTCTGACACAGGATGGAAACTCAAGACATTGGCAACTCATGAAGATTCTTTATTTAAAAAAAACTATGATGAGAATTGCACTGGCAAACAACTCAGTGTGTGTGTGTGCGTATGTGTATATGCACAAATGTGTTTTTCCATTTTAAGATATAAGCAAATAATGAAGATGTGAAAAAACTAAGTACTTTTTTCTTTCCCAACATAATTCCAGAGAAGCATGGCTAACTTCAGAAAGGGACATTAAGGAAAAGAAAAAAAAAATATATATATATATAGTTTAGTTACTGGCTTTAGTGACTGTAGATTTTGTTGATTGAATTTCTATCCTCCTTTCCAATAGAACCCTGCTATGGATCAGAACTATACCCTTCTCCACAAAGTCATGTGTTTCACATCACAAGCATGATGATCCCATTGCCTTGCCAAGAGTTGGTTTTGAATGGGCATAAGCCCCCACATTTGGTTGGACATTGATATATGAAAGGAAGTCTTCTGGGAGGTTTGTGGCAAAATCTCTTTATTTCATGATACAACATTTTGTTCTGCAGGAAGAAGACATGACTAAAATGAGACAGCCTTCTTGTAATTCTAAGAGGAACTAGCCTAAGGGTGACAGATCAGAAAAGTAAAGAGGCCCATGATTAAAGTAAAGAGGCCCTTGTGATACCATTGAGTAGCTTAATAGCCAGCCCTGGAATTGCCCTCCTCCTGGGTTTTTTCTTATAGGAACTATAAGCATCCCTGTAAGGTAGTTCAGTTTGAGTTGAGGGGTTCCACAGTGGCTGTCAATGCTATCCAAACTGATTAATCTTCCATCTATGCTTAACAGTTGGAGCCAACACTATGATGGCATCAAAACAACACTGAATAAATATGAGGTAAGTGAGCTGAATTGGTGCCGTGGAAAGAAACATCAATCAATCACAGTTGAATGACTCATCCAATGGACTAAATGCATTTTCTATCCTAGGCATCATGCTAGACTCGTGAGTTAAAGATCAACTTTCTGGGAGTTCCTGTCATGGCTCAGCAGGTTAAGAACACCATGTAGTCTCCATGAGGATGCAGGTTAGATCTCTGGCCTCATTCAATGGATTAAGGATCTGGAATTGCCTCAAGCTGAAGCATAGGCTGCAGATGCTGCTCAGATCTGGCATTGCTGTGGCTGTGGGCATAGGCCCTAGCTGCAGCTCCAACTCAACCCCTAGCTCAGGAACTTCCATATGCCACAGGTGCAGCTATAAAAAAAATAAAAGACCCACTTTCTGTTCTTGGAAAGCCCAAGATCTAGTGCTCTCATAATTTCAAATATGTGGCACTGTATTCTCATGAGCTATGAGGTAAACACATATTGCTCTGAGCCATGATTTTTCCCACAAAAGAACTTCTGTTTCCTTGTGTATCAGAATGATGTACTTATTTTGTACATAATTTATATATATTTGTAAATCAATAGAAGGTAAATATGAATGTTTTAGAGCAGTGCATCTTGGCTCAATTAGGACTTGCTAAATTGATCATTGTTTTCCACAAAGCACCTGTTATGTACTAGGCATATTGCCAGTGGCTTTAGGGGATATACAATTTTAAAACACAATTTTTTTTGTCTTCAAAAGGTCTGCAATTTAAGAGAAAAAATATACAAATAGATGGTTACTGTGTAAGTCAGTTTTTACCCTATCAACAGCATGAACAAGGAACTCATATAGGAACAGAGGGGGACAAACCACTTCTGATTGTGTTATCAGGCAAGTCTCTGGGAAATACATGGAATTTGAGCTGAGTCTTGAAAAACATGTAGGATTCAATAAACAGTGGGAGTCCAAAAATGAGCACTATGCTATACTGGAAACAACTATACTGTACTGGAAACAACAGAATCAACTCTGGTGGTTGAAAAAACCTGCAAGCCATGTTCACCAATGGAGCCGATCAGAAGTTGAAATAGCCCAGAACTGGGAGGGCATAGCTGAAATCATGCTCCAGAATATCTTAACCAGCTGGAATGATAGGCTGAATCTAACAGAATGGAAATGAACTGGGCTAAATGTACAATTCAGCATTTAATTTTTAAAGGGAAAATATTCATACTCACAGCTGCTTATGGGAAAAAGACCCCGTGTTTTTGTTGAATGTAAGCTCCATCTAAATCAACACCATCATTGCCAAAAAAGCTGATGTGTACCTAGGTCATATTTCTCTGCAAAGATACAAGATATGTTTACCTTTCTGTTCAAAACTATTCATAATAGACTCTATCAGTTTTCTGCTGCCATCATAAAAATTTGCCACAAATACTACAAAAAAATCTAGCTTTAAGACTACAAAATTAGGAGTTCCCGTCGTGGCGCAGTGGTTAACGAATCCGACTAGGAACCATGAGGTTGCAGGTTCAGTCCCTGGCCTTGCTCAGTGGGTTAAGCATCTGGCATTGCCATGAGCTGTGGTGTAGGTTGCAGACACAGCTCTGATCCCACATTGCTGTGGCTCTGGTGTAAGCCGGCAGCTACAGCTCCAATTCGACCCCTAGCCTGGGAACCTCCATATGCCACAGAAGCAGCCCTAGAAAAAAAGGTAAAAAGACAAAAAAAAAAAAAGACTACAAACTTATTGAGATGGGATTAAGATGGCAGAATAGAAGGACTGGAGCTCATCTTCTTTCATAAAAACAACAAAATTACAACCAAATGCTGAATAACCTTCAACCAAATGGACTGGAAACTTTCAAAAAGATATCTTACTCCAGAAGACAAAGAGGAGGCCACATCAAGATGGTAGGAGGGGTGACTATGCAATATAAGCAACCCCATACCCACCAGGTGGGCATCCCACAGAATGGAAAGTAACTGTATCACAGAGACTCACCTACAGGAGTGATAGTTCTGAGCTCCACATCAGGCCCCCACACCTGGGAATCTGGCATTGGGAGAAAGAGCCCCTGGATCATCTGGCGTTGAAGGCCAGTGGGGCTTGTGTGCAGAAGCTCCATGGTACTGAGGGAAAAAGAGACCCATTCTTGAAAGGCACACACAGGCTTTCATGTGCACTGGGTCCCAAGGCAAAGCAGAGGCTCCATAAAAATCTGGGTTGGACCTGACTGCAGTTCTTGGAAGATCTTCTGGGAAAACAGGAGGTGACCAAGGCTTGTTATGGGGGAAGGACATTAGAGGCATAGGTCTCAGGAATATTCATCAGATTGTGATCCTCAAGAGGTGGCTGTTCTGGGAAAATCTGGCCCCACCCATCAACACTGAGAAGCCCCAGGCCAAACAATAATCCAGGTAGGATCACAGCCCCACCCATCAGTAAACAAGCTACCTAAAGATCCTCCAGGCACACAGCCACCTCTAATCTCACCCAGAGATAAAGCCCCCCCCCCCCCCCCACACACACACACACACACACGAGGGATAGGAATCAGCCCCACCTACCAGTGGGCAGGCATTAGCCCCTCCCATCAGGAAGCCTACAGCAAGCCCCTATACCAACTTTGGCCACAAGGGTGGCAGACATCAGAAGTAAGAGAGGCTACAACTCTATTGTCTGCAAAAAGAAGACCACACCCAAAAACCTATAAAAATGAAAAGGCAGAGAACTACAAAACTCTGATAAGGTAGCAAAAAAAAAAAAAAAAAAAAAAACGGAAAAACAGCTAAGGGATCTGGAGATTATCAGCCTCCAGGGAAAAGACTTTAAATTGATGATGCTGAAGATGATGCAAGATGTTGGAAAGAAACTAGATGCAAAGATTGATAATTTATAGCAAACATTGAGCAAAGAAATATAAGATTTAAAACTTAAGCAAGCAGAGATGCAAAACACAATAACTGAAATAAAAACTCAGAATACAGGAGGCAGAATGAATAAGTGAGGTGGAGGACAGACTAGTGGAAATCACAGATGCAGAAGAGAAAAGAGAAAAAAGATTGAAAATAAATGAAGACAGTCTAAGAGAACTCTGGGACAATGTTAAATGTACCAACATCCATATTATGGGGTGCCAGAAAGAGAAGAGAAAGAGAAAGGGACAGAAAAAAATACTCAAAGAGATAATAGTTGAAAACTTCCCTAACATGGGAAAGGAACCAATTACTCAAATCTAGGAAGCACAATGAGTACCATATAAGATAGATCCAAGGAGAAACACCCTCAATCAAACTTACCAAAATTAAAAACAAAGAGAAATATTGAAAGCAGCTAAGGAAAGGAAACAAATAACATACAACGGAACCCCAATAAGGTTATGGGCAGATTTTTCAGCAGAAACTCTGCAGGCCAGAAGGGAGTGGCATGATATACTTAATGTGATGAAAGGAAAAAACCTCCAACCAAGATTACTTTACCCAGCAAGGCTCTCATTCAGACTTGAAAGAGAAAGCAAAACCTTCACAGATAAGCAAAAGCTGAGAGAATTCAGCAACACTAAACCAGCTTTACAACAAATACTAAAGGAACTTCTCTAGGCAGAAAAGAAAAGGCCACAACCAAAAACAAAATGACAAGGCTCACAAGTACAGGCATATATACAGTGAAGGTAGGAAAACATCCATGTACAAATATGCTACCAAAATCAGAAATCATGAGAAGAGGAGGGTACAAATGCAGGACACTGGAGATGAACTTGCAATTAAGAGACCGATGACTTAAAACACACACACACACACACACACACACACACACATATTCCTATATCAAAACTTCAGGGTCACTGTAAGCCAAAAATCTACAATAGATACACACACAAATAAGAAAAATCAACTCAAATATAACACTAAAGATAGTCATCAAACCACAAGAAGAGAGATCAAGAGAAAAAGGGAAGAAAAAAGAGTAACAAATGCAAAACAGTTAATAAAATGGCAATAAGAATATACATATCAATAATTACCTTAAATGTAAATGGACTAAATGCCCCAACCAAAAGACATAGACTGGGTCAATGGAGGCAAAACCAAGATCCATACATATGCTGTCTTCAAGAGACCCACTTCACTTCTAGGGACACATACAAATTGAGAGGATGGGAGAAAATATTTCATGAAAACAGGAGTCAAAATAAAGCTGGGCTAACAACACTCATATCAGAAAAAATAGACCTTAAAATAAGAATATTATAAGAGACAAAGAAGAACATTACATAATGATCAAAAGATCAATCCAAGAAGAAGATATAACAATTGTAAATATATATGCACCCAACATAGAATCACCTCAGTATATAAGGTAAATGCTAACAACCTTAAAAGGAGAAATTAATGATAACACAATAATAACAGGGGACTTTAACCCCTCACTTACAGCAATGGACAGATCATCCAGACAGAAAATCAATAGCCCTAAATGAAGCATTAGACTAGATGGACTTAACATATTTATAGGACATTCTATCCAAAAGCATCAGAATACACATTCTTCTCAAGTGCACACAGATCATTCTCTAGGATTAATCACATTCTGAGCCACAAATCAAGCCTCAGTAACTTTAAGAAAGTTGAAATCAGAGTTCCTGTTGTGGTACAGTGGAAACAAATCTGTCTAGGAACCACGAGGTTGCGGGTTCAATCCCTGGCCTCTCTCAGTGGGTTAAGGATCTGGCATTGCCATGATCTGTGGTGTAGGTCACAGACGTGGCTCAGATGTGATGATGCTGTGGCTGTGGTTTAGGCCGGCAGCTGTAACTCAAATTGGACCACGAGCCAGGGAATCTCCATATGCCACAGATGTGGTTCTACAAAAAAAAGAAAAAAGAAAGAAAAAAATTTGAAATCATATCAAGCATCTTTTCTGACCACAATTCTATATGACTGTAAAGCAACAAGAAAAAAACTGCAAAAAGCACAAACACATGGAGACTAAACAACACGCTACTAAACAACCATTGGATCACTGAGGAAATCAAAAAGGAAATTTAAAAATACCTAGAAGACAAATACCGTATGATATCACTTATATCTGGAATCTAATATACAGCATGAATTAACCTTTCCACAGAAAATAAAATCATGGACTTGGAGAACAGACTTGTGGTTGCCAAGGGAGAAGGAGTGAGATGGATGGGGTGCTTGGGGTTAATAGATGCAGACTACTACCTTTGGAATGGATTAGCAATGAGATTCTGCTGTGTAGCACTGCGTACTATTTCTGGTCACTTATGATGGAGCATAATAATGTAAGAAAAAATAATATATATATGTATGTGTAACTCGGTCACCATGCTGTGTAGTAGAAAATTGACAGAACACTGTAAACCAGCTATAATGGAAAAAATAAAATCATTATATAAAAAATAAATAAAATAAAATAAAATAAAAATACCTAGAAGCAAATGACAACAAAAATACAACACTCCAAAACCTATGGATGCAGCAAAAGCAGTTCTAAGAGGGAAGTCTATAGAAATACAAGCCTACCTCAGGAAACAAGAAAAACTCAAATAAACAACCTAACTTTACATCTAAAGCTACTAGAGAGAGAAGAACAGACAAGACCTAAAGTTAGCAGAAGGAAAGAAATCATAAAGATCAGAGCAGAAATCAATGAAATAGAAACGAAGAAAACCATAGAAAAGATCAATGAAACAAAAAGCTTGTTCTTTGAAAAGATCAACAAAATTGATAAACCCTTAGTCAAACTTATCAAGAAAAAAACAAACTCTTCTCCATAGTGGCTGTACCAGTTTACATTCCCACCAACAGTGTAGGAGGGTTCCCTTTTCTCCACAGCCCCTCCAGCACTTGTTATTTGTGGATTTATTAATGATGGCCATTCTGACTGGTGTGAGGTGATATCTCATGGTACTTTTGATTTGCATTTCTCCTATAATTAGCAATGTTGAGCATTTTTTTCATGTGTTTGTTGGCCATCTGTATATCTTCTTTGGAGAAATGTCTATTCAGGTCTTTTGCCCATTTTTCCATTGATTGGTTGGCTTTTTTGCTGTTGGGTTGTATAAGTTGTTTATATATTCTAGAGATTAAGCCCTTGTCAGTTGCATAGAACTTCCATATGACCCCGCAATCCCACTCTTGGGCATCTATCCGGACAAAACTCTACTTAAAAGAGACACATGCACCCACATGTTCATTGCAGCACTATTCACAATAGCCAGGACATGGAAACAACCCAAATGTCCATCAGCAGATGATTGGATTCAGAAGATGTGGTATATATACACAATGGAATACTACTCAGCCATAAAAAAGAATGGCATAATGCCATTTGCAGCAACATGGATGGAGCTAGAGAATCTCATACTGAGTGAAATGAGCCAGAAAGACAAAGACAAATACCATATGATATCACTTATAACTGGAATCTAATATCCAGCACAAATGAACATCTCCTCAGAAAAGAAAATCATGGACTTGGAGAAAAGACTTGTGGCTGCCTGATGGGAGGGGGAAGGAATGGAAGGGATGGGGAGCTTGGGCTTATCAGACACAACTTAGAATAGATTCATAAGGAGATCCTGCTGAATAGCATTGAGAACTTTGTCTAGATACTCATGTTGCAACAGAACAAAGGGTAGGGAAAAAAATGTAATTGTAATGTATACATGTAAGGATAATTTGATCCCCTTGCTCTACAGTGGGAAAATAAATATATATATATAAACAGAGAGGACTCAAATCAATAAAATTAAAAACAAAAAAGAAGTTAAATGGACATCACAGAAATAAAAAGCACCATAAGAGACTACTACATGCAAATATATGCCAATAAAACAGACAACCTAGAAGATATGGACAAATTCTTATAAAAGTACAATTTTCCAAGACTAAACCAAGAAGAAATAGAAAAGATGAATGGACAAATCATGAGTACTTGAATTGAAACTATGATTTAAAAATTTCCAACAAACAAAAGTCCAGGACCAGATGGCTTCACAGGTGAATTCTATCAAACTTTTAGAGAAGAGCTAACACCTATCCTTCTGAAACTGGCCCAAAAAATTGCAGAGGAAGGGATACTCCCAAACTCATTCTATGAGGCCACCATCACCCTGATACCAAAACCAGACGAAGATACCACAAAAAAAGAAAATTGAAGGCCAATTTCACTGATGAAAATAGATACAAAAATCCTTAATACTAGGAAACTGAATCCAACAATACATTAAAAGGATGGTACATAATAATCAATGGGATATATCCCAGGGATGCAAGGATTCTTCAATATCCACAAATCATTCAGTGTGATACACTACATTAAAAAAACTTCAGAGTGAAAACCATATGATACTCTCAATTGATGCAGAAAAGGCCTTTGACAAAATCCAACACCCATTTCTGATAAAAACCCCTCAGAAAGTGGGCATAGAGGAACTTACCTCAATGTAATAAAGGCCATACATGACAAACCCACAGCTAACTTCATTCTCAAAGGTGAAAAGTTGAAAGAATTCCTGCTGAGGTCAGGAACAAGACAATGATGTCCACTCTTGCCACTTCTATTCAACATAGTTTTGGAAGTCCTAGCCATGGCAATCAGAGAAGAAAAAGAAATAAAAGGAATCCAAATTGGAAAGGAAGAAGTAAAACTATCACTATTTGCAGATGACATGATATTATACATAGAGAATCCTAAAGACACTCCCGGAAAACTGTTAGAGCTCATCAATGACTTTGGCAAAATTGCAGGATACAAAATTAATACACAGAAATAGATTGCATTTCTATATACTAGCAGTTAAAGATCAGAAAGAGAAAGTAGGGAAACGATCCCATCTACCATCACATCAAAAAGAATAAAATACTTAGGAATAAACCTACCTAAATAGACCAAAGATTTGTACTCTGAAATCTATAAGATGCTGATAAAAGAAATCAAAGATGACAAAAACAGATGGAAAGATGTACCATGCTCTTGGATTGGAAGAGTCAGTATTATCAAAATGAATATACTACCCAAGGCAGTCTACAGATTCAATGCAATCGCTATCAAATTATCAAGGACATTTTTCACAGAACTCGAACAAAATATTTTAAAGTTTGTTTGGAAGCACAAAAGACCCAGAATAGCCAAAGCCATCCTGAGAAAGAAAAATGGAGCTGGGGGAATCAGGTTCCCTGACCTCAGACTATACTACAAAGCTATAGTCATCAAAACCACATGCTACTGGCACAGAGACAGAAATATAGATCAGTGGAACAGGATAGAAAGCTCAGAATTAAACCCACACACCTACAGTCAACTAATATAAGACAAATGAGCCGAGAATACACAATGGAGAAAAGAAAAGACAGCCCCTTCAATAAGTGGTGCTGGGAAAATTGGATAGCCACATGTAAAAGAATGAAATTAGAAAACTTCCTAACACCATATAAAAAATAAACTCAAAATGAATTAAAGACCTAAATATAAGACCAGATACTATAAAACTCTTAGAGGAAAATATAGGCCAAACACTCTCTGACATAAACCACAGCAATATCTTCTCAGATCCACCTCCTAGAGTAATGACAATAAAAATGAAAATAAACAAAGGGAACCTAATTAAACTTAAAAGTTTCTGCACAGCAAAGGAAATCTTAAACAAAATGAAGAGATAACCCACAGAATGGGAGAACATATTTGCAAATGAAGCAACAGACAAGGGATTAATCTCCAAAATTTATAAATGCTTTCTGCAGCTCAATTAAAATAAAAAACATCAAAAAATGGGCAAAAGATCTAAACAGACAATTCTCCAAAAAGACATACAGACTGCCAAAAAAACACAAGAAAAGATGTTTGACATCACTCATTATTAGAGAAATTCAAATAAAAACCTCTATGAGGTACCACCTTACACCAGCCAGAATGGCCATCATTAAAATGTCTACAAACAATAAATGCTACAGAGAGTGTGGAGAAAAGGGAACCCTATTACACTGTTGGTGGGAATATAAATTGGTGCAACCACTGTGGAAATCAGTATAAAGATTCCTCAGAAAACTAAAAATACAATTACCATTTGATCCAGCAATCCCAGTCCTTGGCATCTATCCAGAGAAAACCATGACTCAAAAAGACAAATGTACTCCAGTGTTCATTGCAGCACTATATACAATAGCCAAGACATGGAAACAACCTATAATGCTGTTATATAGAATGCCCATCGACAGAGGAATGGATAAAGGGTATGTGTACATATACACAATGGAATATTACTCAGCCATTAAAAGGAAAGAAATAATGGCATTTGAAGTCACGTGGATGGACATACAAATTATCATGCTAAGTGAGGTTAGTCAGACGGTAGACACCAACATCATATGCTATCACTTACATGTAGAATCTAAAAAAGGGACACAATGAACTTCTTTGCAGAACAGATACTGACTCACAGACTGAAAAATTTATGGTTTCCAAATGAGACTGGTTGGGGGGGTGGGGGGATGTGCTGGGGGTTTGGGATATACATAGTGTATAATTGGGTTGTGATGATCATTGTACAACTATAAATGTAATAAATTCATTGAGTAATTTTTAAAAAGACTACAAAATCATTTTCTTATAGTCTGAATTCCAGTACAGGTCTCACCAGGCTAAATTCTAGATGTTGGCATTGTTTTCTGGGCCTCTGAAAATAATGGAAGCATTTATTTGCTGTTTGTTCAGGGTGTTAGTAGAATTCTCTTCCTTGGATTTGAAGGACCAAGGTCCTCATTTTAATGATGCATGTAAGATGAGGACCATCAACAGCTACTGTAGGCCACCACATTCCATGACTCATGGCCCCTTCTTCCATCTTTAAGCCAGAAATGACAGTTTGAGTCCTTTCCATGTCATATCTTCCTGACCCTTCTTCCATCATTGCATCTCTCTCTTTACTATGAGGAAAGATTCTCTCATTATTAAATTGTCATCAAATTGGTTCTATCTGGATAATCCAGGATAAATGCCCCATCTTAAACTCTGGAAACTTCATAACATTTGCAATGTCCTTTTTCCACTTAAGGCAACTTATTTCCAGTATTGGGGATTAGGGCATGACCATCTTTATAGGGGTTATTATACTGCCCTCTCATCTGAACTGTTCTGCTCAGTGATGGAATCCACCCTTGGCTCTATTTGATGAACTTGGATGAATCTCTGGGAGAGTGACCGCAGTAGTTAGAAAATTCAAAGCTGAGAGAACTGGGAAAATTTTCCCTGGAAGTTTAGAGTAAGAGGAAGCACAATAATTATTTCATGTCACCTTAATGCTTGTTATATAGCATGGACTTATTCTGTGTTATATAGAATGTAAAACAGAATTGAGGAAAAAAGAAATAAATTTTAGCTCAATATAGGAAAAGTGATTGCTGGTCTCCAAAAATGGCCCCAATAAAATAAGTCACACCTCTTGATATTCTTACCCTTATTAGTGCTTCTTCCCTCTACATTGAAATTGGGCTGACCTATGACTTGCATTAACCAGTGGAATGCAACAGAAGTGACCATGCAGGACTTCTGAGTCCAGCCATTAAGAATCCCTGGAAGTTTCCATTTGCACAATTTGATGAACCCTAAACCATCATGTCCAAAGTCCTACTACCCATGTGGAATCATGTGGACAGGCCAGATGAAGAGGAGACAACTAAGAATACATAGAAAAGGAGAGAATACTCAATGTCCCTGCTGAGCCTCCATTTGACTGCACCCTCATCAGAGACCCCAACCAAAATCAGTAGGGCTGTGCAGCTGAACCCAACTCAAATCACCAACCCACAAATCCATGAGCTAAATAAATGGTTGTTGCTTTAAGCCACTAAGTTTTGGGGTGACTTGTTATGCACCAAAAGCTAACTGATACACCTGCTCAGCTAATTATATGTTTGTACTGTGTACATGTCAAACACATGTTGAGTTTTCACCTTATAAACCAGAGTTTGTTCTTCTTTATTTTGATTGCAATGTAACACCATTGGCTTTCACAAATTATTTCATTTTCCTACCAGTATTGTTCCTGATTTAATGTGTTGTTTATAGACATATGACTGTGAATATTTGCTTTTCCTGATCTGGTGGTTTCCTTGATTACCCAAATGTATGGAACACTCTTAGTTATTTTGCCATCACAATTCATATACCTTTTTTAAAAAATTGAATGTAGCAACTGGAACATAAGTCAGTAATTAAAAACAGATGCTTTAAAGAGTGTGCTTGAAGCAACTGAAAATATATAAGATAATGAAAGAGAAGTGGAGAAATTAGATACTCTCCAAAATTTTGATGGGACACAGTGTTGTCACAGAGACTCCTTGTGATGAACTTGAAAGCAAAGATAATAGCACTTGCCCAAGTAAAATAGAAATAAATTACAGAATAATCATAATTCATCAGTCTAAAGAAAGACAGACATACTTGCATCCTGGGTTTTATTTTTGTGATAATTCAAGAGAGCCCAAGACTTGGTATTTTTCCTCTAAAATAAGTGCATGAAAGTATAAGCTTTGTAGACACACACGCACACACAAACACACACTCACATGCCATGCATTCCCACCAACAGTGTAAAGGGCTCCAATTTCTCCATATCCCCTTCAGCACTTGTTACCTGTTTGCTGCTATTTCTTTAATAATAACCATGCCAAGAGGTGTAAAGTGATAATCTCATTGATTTTAATTTTCCTGATGATTAGTGATGTTCACAACTTTTTCAAAAGCTTGTTGGCCATTTGTTTGTCTTCTGTAGAGAAATATCTATTACAGAATTTCCTCAAAAAATTAAAACTAGAGCCACCATATAGGATCTTGCAATCCCACTTCTGTGTATATACCCAAAATAATCAAAATCGGGATTTGAAGAGGTATACTTTCATGTTTACTGCATCATTATCCATAATAATTAATATATAGAAACAGCCTAAATGCCCATCAACAACAGAGAGATGCATAGAAAATGTAAATATATATATATATGCATATTCAATATATATGCATACAATGAAATTATTCTTAGGACTCTTCTTAAAATTACACTCTCAAAAATGTTTATAGAGATGATGGATATTGTGGTAATCATTTCACAATATATTTAAATCAAACCATCATCCCGTATACCTTAAACTTATGAAGTGATGTACATCACTTATTTCTCAATAAAAATAGGGGTAAAAGATAAGAAAAAAGAAGGAAATCATGCTATATGCAACAACATGGATGAACTTGGAGGACATTACAGCTTAGTGAAATAAGCCAGTCACAGAAGGATATTTATGTAAGATATCTAAAATACTCAAAATCATAGAATTGGAGGAAAAAACAGTGTTTACCAGGGGCTGACGGAAGAAATGGTGGGAGAAGTGGGGGATTGTTGTCCAGTGGGTATAAATTTCACTTAAACAAGATGAATAAGTTCTAGAGATGAGTCGAACAACAGTGCCTATAGTTAACAACACTCTTTGTATTCTAAAAAATTCCAGTGAGTAGATCTCAGGTTAAGTCTTCTTACCACAAAAAGGAGGGCACAGAGGAAACTTTTGAAGGTGCTGGATATGTTCATTACTTTGATTGTGGTGATGGTTTCACAAGTGGACACAGTACAGGCAAATCTATCAGATTGTATATATTAAATATGGGCTTTTTAAATATCAGTAAAGCTATTAAAAACTCAATTTTGAATTACAATCCAAAGTTTTAGACATCTGAATAAAAAAAAGAAGACATGGGGCAAAGAGTATTTACAATGACTATTTTTGATGCAGTATATTCGTTATTGCTGGGCCCCACGTGGAGGACTTAAGGTATAGCACATCTTTTAAAGCTGACAACAATCCTCTGAGTTAGGTATCATTATTATTATTATTTTTTATATTTTACAGACAAGGACATCATCACTAGAGCAAAATTTTTTATTTCTTGTCAAATTTTACATTATACTTCTTACAGACTTTTTTATAGATCAGTTCCAGAATCACCTTTGTTAGGAAGGCTCATATAATAAGAAAATATGATGAAATTGTGTACCATCAGTACTCTGAAGTCTACTGGGGATGAGGGAAGAAGAATCAAGCAGAAAAAAAGTGTCCTTACCAAATAACACTACTAAATATTCTAAAAAGACATGCTGAATAACCACTTGAAAGAACAAGTCCTTGTCCTGAAGTTCAATGAGTGTGTAGATTTTAGTGACTTTACTGTTTCACTGAGGGTTTTTTTTTATATTTGTATATTTATAATGAAGATGTT
The DNA here is from genome assembly GCF_016906955.1 of Phacochoerus africanus. Classification (NCBI taxonomy): domain Eukaryota; kingdom Metazoa; phylum Chordata; class Mammalia; order Artiodactyla; family Suidae; genus Phacochoerus; species Phacochoerus africanus. The sequence continues at coordinate 184,911,543 of NC_062546.1, read as the reverse complement.
GACAGAGCAATGAATAAAATCTATGGTGTGGGAAAAGAGTGGGAATGCTATTGCTGTAACAAAGGGATGATGCAGGAGTCCCCATTGTAGCCCAGTGGTAACAAACCCAACTAGTACCCATGAGGCCCTGGCCCCACTCAGTGGGTTAAGAATCTGGCATTACCATGAGCTGTGGTGTAGGTTGTAGATGCAGCTTGGATCTGGCATTGCTGTGGCTGTGGCATAGGCTGACAGCTGCAGCTCTGATTTGACCCCTAGCCTGGGAACTTCCACATGTCCCAGATGTGCAAAGAAAGAGACAATGCTCAGTCATTTAATCTTCAAAAACATCCTCCACTAGAGGTGCCATGCCATCTTCATTTTACACAGTCAAGAATTCTGCAGAGTGTAGGCTGGTAGCTTCAGCATGACTTAGGAGCTTGTAGGAAATATAAAGGTTCAAGTCCAACCCCAGCTACATTGAATAAGAATTTATAAGTGATTCCTACTGCCTTGACATTTGAGAAGCACTATTTTAGACCATGCTTCTCCAAGTCTTTCCCTGTGTTTCTTGGCAATAGACAAAGTCTCCAAATCAGATTCTAGAAAAACTAGCTCTGGCTCTATTTTCGTGATGTTTGTCCACTCGCCTTCATTGTAACAACAGGGACAGGTAGCTCTGGATGCCCATTGATGGATGGCTCTCTTCTAGGTGTGTGGTCTTGAAGAAGTTACTCACTTAACTGCTCCAAGCTTCATTTTTAGAAATGAGAGAAACAGAGACAACCTAAAAAAATGAGGCATTGGAATTTTATGAGTCTTCTGCTCCTAAGACAAATCTCCAATAAGACGCTGTCATTATTTCATTGATTAGAGCGCCGCTTAGGTGAGGGCTCAATTACTAGCACAACTACAATCTGCTTGTAGGATATCATGAATGGACCCCACCTGGTTGGTGTATACTTTATCCATTTACCTTTATCTACCAACGGTATCAACAGGTGAATTCACACAGCATCAACCACATCCTCAGTACTTTGTGAGCCCCTGAAAGGGACACAAATAAAGATAAGAAAACTAGAGGTGCCACCTCAAAGGATGGGCTACATTTCTATCTTTCTCTTTTACTCTCTACTTTGTCTTTTACTCTCTCTTTTGTCATCATGGGGATATGGAACAGGAAGTGCTGCCTCCTTCCAGGAAGACTGATTTAGAGAACTAGAGATTCTGTGCCTCAAAGCCTGACCCAGGAATCCACTGTACTCCTCCTGGCCACACAGGCACCTGGTAGAAGTAGTAGTGAGGAGGGACCTGAGTGTAGAGATTCTATGAGATCACAGGTCAAAGTATTTCTGAATAAAGTGGAGACGTGGTAGAATATGATCCTGCTCCCAAGGGTTGAGCTTTGCTTTCATATTGTTCTACGTTCTTTGACTTTTAAATTTAGATTCTTAATTGAGAGGGTGCCTATGCCTTCACATTTGTATTTAATTACTTAACCCTTCCAACTCTCCTTAGAGGCTGAATATGGCCACTAACCCTGATTTTGTGGAAGCCAAATATGTTACAAGGAAAGAGAAAAAAGAAAAAACAACAGTTCTGAGAGCAAGTTTAAGAGAGGCAGTATAGGTACTCAGCTACCTATACTCATGTGTTTGCAACACATACACACACAACCTGTCAGTAGGTAGCCCATATTATTATGGGAGCATTTATTAATTAATAAATATTAGTGGTATAAACCCACTGCCGTGCTTCTCTCCCTGTTTTCACAGCCTACATCTCCATTCCACTAACCTTCATACAGGAGTTATGATAGGAACTCTTGATAAGTAGGAAGAATTCCAGAGATAATGAGCTTTCTGGGACAATTCATTGGAGGTCAAGTCTTCATCCCACCAGTCTTTTCATATAAGATAATTTATTTTGGGTACCTTAGTAAATCAAACTACCCTGATGAAGCAGCCACTAAGTTTAAATTACTCTAGAATGAAGAAAAGGAAGCTAGATATCATATTTTGAATAGTCTATGATGATTGTTCTATGCGTCTCCTTTGATCACAATCACCTTAAGACATAGATACCCTTATCTTTATTTTATGAATAAAGCAGGGGTCAGTGTTTTACACAGTAGAATAGATTCAAATGAAGGGTTTTTATGGAAAATCCAGAGACTGTCTCCCCTGCAAAGACACAGCTTCAGCACTATGTCCAAATACAGAAGCCTCTGATTCCAAAGGATTTTGCTCAGACTAGTATTTAAGGACCAATCCTGATAGGGACCTTTGGAAAATTCTTTTTTTTTTTTTTTTCGTCTTTTTTTTTTGCTATTTCTTGGGCCGCTCTCACTGCATATGGAGGTTCCCAGGCTAGGGGTTTAATCGGAGCTGTAGCCACCGGCCTAGGCCAGAGCCACAGCAACGCGGGATCCGAGCCGCGTCTGCAACCTACACCACAGCTCATGGCAACGCCGGATCATTAACCCACTGAGCCAGGGCAGGGACCGAACCCGCAACCTCATGGTTCCTAGTCGGATTCGTTAACCACTGCGCCATGACGGGAACTCCTGGAAAATTCTTTGTTTCCTTGAGAAGACTATAGCCATGAAAGCTGTGTATTGCTCTTTGCTTGACTTAACTTGTGCTTCTAGCATGACATTTTGAGGGATATAATACTTCCCGTAATAGCTCCCATTGTGGCTCAGTGGGTTAAGAACCCCACATAGTGTCGGTGAGGATGTGGGTTTGATCCTTGGTCTCGCTCAGTGGGTTAAGGATCCAGTGTTGCCACAAGCTACTGTGTAGGTCACAGATGTAGCTCGGATCCAGTGTTACTGTGCCTTGGTATAGGCCTCAGCTATAGCTCTGATTCATCCCCTAGCCTAGGAACTTCCATATGCCACAAGTGCACCCATAAAAGAAAGAAAGAAAAAAAAAAACTTTCCATACATGTCAGAAACAAAGAAAAGAACCAACAGTGAAACACCTAACTTGGAAATTTGTTCTTTCAGTTATTGTTCAAAGGGTATGACCTTCTTGTATCATCTGAGGAAGAATCTATGGCCAGGGTCCAGGTCTCTAATACTAATGCTGCACTTTGTCCCATTGTCTCATATTTCACTTTGTAGTGACAAATAAAGATGGTGGAAGCTAAGAAAAGAATAGAGACATCAATAGAAATGTTATCATTGAGAGAAAGATAGGAAATTGTATTATTTTGTCCACTGAATTTGTGAGCAGTGGGTTAGAAGTCCGTGAAGGAAAGAAAAGAACCCAGCAGCAAATGCACTGTAAGAAAATTATCAGAAGAAAGAAAGGATAAAAAACAAACAAACAAACAAACAAAAAAACCTGTGACCCATGAGAAGAGAATTAAGAGTGAAAAAACCTGGAGACAAATCCTAGATGCCACAAGACAATTGAGTCATCTTGCCTAAGTTGCTTCCCCTCTCTGAGCCTCAGTTTTCACATGGAAAATGTAGTGGAAGGGGATTTGATGATCTCTAAGATCCTTTCCCACCCTACAGAGCTGTGTTCTGTAGCTGTGCAGCAAGAGGTACTTAAACACTGGCCTCTTTCCCCAGAAGAGCCTTGGGGCACTTTGCTCGTTAAAGGGATTAGCTGTCCATTTGTAGGGATATCTCTCCAATGAGTTAGGTACAGAAGGGCCCAATATAGTTTTCATTTGAATTCACTTTGTAAAGTACATATCCAGTTCCCTGGCAAGTTAAGCCAAGCACGTCTTCTCCTGTGTTTTAGGAATCAAGGCATTTGGCTGATACAGAGAGCAAATGCCTCTTATTAATGTGTGACAAATCCATATGGTGTAAAAACACTGTTTCTTTTCTCCCATATGGCACAGCTGAGTAAGGCTGGCTTTTCTGGACTCAAAATGGTTCCATGAACCAGGTGGGTTTATTTCACAGGCTGGAGATAATCCACTGTCTCTCTCCCATGGAGATGGGGAGATGGGAAGGGATGAGAATTCCTCCATTGTAGCCTAGGGCCATCAGCAAGGTCTCGAAGTGGGCCATTGGCTCCTTTGTCAGGATTCAGTGTGGGTGAACGGCTGTGAGGAAGAGAGGGAAATCTCAAACTAACTTGAGCTCTACACCTAAACTTTGCTCAAACCTCAAGATCTGTGGAGTTTTGACCCAGCAAGAACGGATTAATATTTTACCCCCCAAACGTCTCACCTTCCTCTTCTAGTCCCAATGTAGAGTATGTGATGAGGTCTTTTGGGAGAGAGGGAGCAAGGGGGAGGGAGTTCTCTAACCTACCTTTGAATTATAGGTCCAAAACATTAAGACTCAATGGCTTCTAGTTTTAAACTGATGTTAGTCCTTTGCAAAACATGATGAATTCACTGTTTCACTTTTCTGATGTTTAGGGCACAGACAAAAACCAAAACACACAAACAAATTAAAAAACTCACCAATGAAAACGGAGATTCCTTTGACTAAATAAATAACCCAAACAATGAGCACAACAAAAATTCAACTCAGTAAGCACCTCTAAAATAATTTAAAATTTAAGAAATTATGCCAGAAATAAATGTAAGTCATGTACTCTGTCTTCCAGTTAAGCCAATATGAACTAGAGAGTGATGATGATTTTCATTGTCCCTGCAATTTAGGGTAACAAAACCAAACTCTTACCTTTTACAAAAAATCTTCTCGAGTTAAAGTTTTTACCTGTATCTTTGGCTGTGCTATGGATGAGTAATTGCGTTAATAAATATGTACTAAAATACTCATTATATGCCATATAATCAGTGTCAAGCAAACATGATTATTTTTCTCTAATATTTAAATTACCATCATACACAGTCGCAAATGTAAAATTTGCTAAAAACAAAAAGCAGTTAAGTGACAGGATGTCAGATTTGGAAGAAAACATCGAAGATCTTACTACAATCTAGAAAATTAGAATGAGGTAAGTTACGAGAATGGGTTTAGATAAACACACATGCATATGCACACATACATACACACATATTTTGATTTCCTAGAAAAGGTGATATCAGATATGAACTTGCTATGCACTGAGAAAGCTCCGCCTTGAACAGTGAAGGACTTCCTAACAATGAGAGTAATTTGAGTAGTCAAAGGAAGCTGTAGTCTTTCTTGGATGTATTTGTGAACTTTTCAAATTCTAAAAATCTTTTTTAAAAGTTTTTATTGTTATTTCCCTAAGAAAATGTTATCAAAGATCTAGTCCAATGGAGAAATCCCCCTGTAAATTGTTCATATCAAACTAACCCACCTTTGCTAAAGTGATTTAGGGGATGGAAAACTACCCCCAGACATAATCCAGTGTCACACAGTTGAAACAATTAAAAATTCCTTCTTATGGTAAACCTGTATGTATAAGCTTCATTTATGTACCTCAGGGGCCATGTAGAATATCAGATCTGTTCACAGGACAAATCCTCACATTTTTCAGGTTACTTATTACATCCCTCATAATTACTTCATAATTATTTCTTTCAAATTAGGTATACCAAGTTATTGTAAATGAATGAATAAGTGTGAAGGTGAATGGAAAAATTGGCAGGTATCGCCAGGTGGGTGTAGGGATTTCAGTCAGCCTTTACTGATCACATACTGTTTCCACAGTGTACAAAGTTCTAATGTCCAACACACATTCCAAGGTGTTCTTCTTTGCTCAGAGTAGAGTGGGTCTACTCACATTTATGGTGCTTTGCAGAAGATGGTATTACTGAGGGACAGAAGGAAGAATGTATGACTTAGGGTTTACAATGGTCTTCTCAAAACTTTGATTCCATAAATAGCTCTAATTCTAGAAAGGAACTAAAGACTCTTAGTTTGAAAGCCACAAGAGGGCACTAGACTACTACATGGACCTAGTTCTACTTACCCAAAGTATAAAGCAAGGGTCAGTATTGACATTACACTGACTGACAATTGTGGACAGCTGTATCATGTGTATGTTCTAAGCCTGTGTCTTAGACACAATATGCAATCATGGGTGATGTACAGAGAGATTGGTTATGAAACAAGTATTCCAATGCTGGCTTGGGTTATGCTAAATGTGGCGGAATATGTGTGCAATTTGAAAAAAATGTTTAAAAGTAAGTGAGGCTTACCCCCAAAGTTCTGAGAATAAATAAGGAGATTATTTAGGCTGTGAGTTCTGAAAACAACATGGGTAATGTGAATGTCAGGAGCAAACAGCAGGAGTTAGACAAATAGGAGACTTCTGTGTGTACTTTTGAAAAGCCTGACATCTGACAAGGTTCATGTTTAGACCCGAGATTTCTCCAGACTGAGATTTACTGGGCAGCACCCAGGGTATTGTCTCTGCTCTGGACTTCACAAGTTTTCAGGAAAATTCATCGTAGGCTAAAAGTACACTGAAAAACCTCTCACAAATTCAGAATGGATCTACATAATACCATCACATCATTGGCAAAAGGCAAAAATACTGTCAATTAAGTTGTAAGTTTGTCTGAGTAACATCAACCAACAGATTGTGTCTATGGAGAAGTGTCTACAAATGCCAAAGTAGTCAACCAAGTTAACTCAGCTAAATGTGGATCAACACAGGGAAAATAACCAATCAAGGAGGTTGCTCAGAATCATGGAAATCAAACCCTAGACTTAAAGGCCTGAGTTTCTGACTTTTCAACAATTACGTTGAATATTGTGTGGAAAATGATTCCTTTTGTATCATAATTATGTATGAGATGTACTTATCCATAAAAAATAAATAAAATAGGTATATATAGATATATGATAGGTAGATGGTAGATAGATAGATAGATAGATAGATAGATAGATAGATAGATAGATAGACAGAAAGACAGACAAACAGGGAGAAAATAGCTCAGATTATTTCACAGAAATGAATTACTTGATTGGGTAAAGCTGAACTTCTTGCTACAGGAGGAAAGAAGGAGAGGGTCATATTTCTGAGACAGGGTTTAGCTCTGGAAGCAGCAAACACCTGCAACAGCAATTAATCCCTATGAAAGAAGTCTCTAGCTGTAGAACTGATTTTGACAGAGCCAGTTGAAATAATTAAGGATTCTCCCCTTCTGCTCATCTCTTGTTAATTTACCTACATTCAGAGTTCTGGATGCATAACTTCCACTTTTTACCACATCAGAACTTTTGTGATTTTGATCCTCTTCCTTCCATTGTCCTTCTAACATTTGGCCTAGGCTCCATGGCTCTTTACTCCATCGTGGACCAATGGAAACTCTCACTTTTTGCTTTCTAGTTTCATCTCATCTTTCCTCCCAGGAATCTTGCTTTTCCTGGAATTGATCCATCTAAATCATTGCTCCATTTTTAGGTCCTTTTTAATGTCAGGTATATTGAGTCTGTTGAAGTTACCTTGGCTATTTGACTTGGCTTTGATCAACTTTCTTGCTTGGCTTCTATCTTTTAAGTCATATTTCTTCTTGTGATTTTTATATTTTACTAAGCTCTGGACATCAATTTCTATACATTCCCTGTTCCTTGACTCTTTTGTTAGATTAACATGGCAATTGGACTTCTATCTTGGCTCTTTCAGTTGTATTTTCAGAGCCCTACCTTTAACAGGTAAACTCACCACGAACTGATGGTGGCTGTACTCTTGCAAGGCTCTGCTCCCAATGCAGACCTCATATTCTGGCATACTCCCCAGCACTACAGGGGAGGTGAGTTCAGAATGAATTGCCGCAGGACCTTCTCTGCATTTTTTCCTTATGGTGGGACTTTGAAGCTGCCTTTCTGGCCTGTCTTCCTTGTTACCAAACACACATTTTTTAAAATTAGGAAATGAAAATGATAGTTCTAATCCAAGCCAGGAGTTCGTCTAGTGTGCTCCAGGAAAAGGATGATTAATGGAGCTAATTCTTTATGCCTGAGCCAGGGGGTGGCAGCTCATGGGGAATAACTAAGATGTGCCAACCAAGCCATAGCCTCAGATCAGGTGAACTGCCTGGCCTTCGGCCTACTGGAGGCCCTTAAAGTTAGCTGGTGGCCCTGGCAGAAGTGTGCCCCAATAAGGGCTGGGTGGCACACATGGCCCAAAGGAACATGGCAATTTTCCGATTTTTGTGGTTTATATGAGAACCAACCTGGTCAACCCTGGCTTACAGCAGCTGGAATATCCAGACTGGTCATCCAGACCACCTAAATTATATGGATAATGGCAAAAGTTTCCTTTTGCTGAATGTCACTCATTTCATTTCCTAATTTTAAAAATTGTGTGTTTGAATGTGGACTCATTCCAAAGTCTTCTTTGGGTTTGTGCTCCTATGTGTAATAGTCCTTCACTAGAAGGGGGAAAAAATAAAAGAAAGAAAAATGTTGGGAATTTGATTCCCGCTTTGTCAAAAGCTCAGAACTGAGAGAGGGAAAATTCTGTATGATCTTGGCTAAGCAGTGGTTTTCCACTTCTCTCAATGTTGCAATTAACCCAATTGTATGAAATACTTTTTAAAGGGGACATTCATACAGCTGAGGTTTGGTTTGCCAAAGACTATAGCATTAGCCATCAGTTCACTCTGGTTAATGGCAGGTGGTACCTAAGAGTTTATGGGCTTGGTCGGTGATGATAATCACCCTTTCTCCACCTCTGCTTGCCAAACTCTTACACACTCTTTCCAACCCAAATGCTATTTCATCTATGAGACCTCACCTGGATCCTCTTTTATACCTCTTTCCCCCCTAGAATTTGGTGTGGCTTTCTTTGCTTAAACCATTGTCTTTTTTTTTTCACCATTTAAGTTTACATATTTTCCTTTGCTAAAAAAATTGTCTTCACTGTGACCTCTGCAAAAATAAATAAAATAAAAAGAAAGTGGCAAAAATAAAATTGGCCCTTTACTCTCTCCCTTCAGAAGAGATAACATTAGTTCTAATTTATCACAAAGAAATTGAGTGAGGGCATCCAAGCAATGATATTAAGATTTGAATGATATGAGTATTGCAACTCCTGCTTTTCCGTCTTGTCCATTGGCATGAAATATCTTTTCCCATCCTCTTACTTTCAATCTATATGTGTCCTTTGCCCTAAGGTGATTTTCTTGTAGACAGATTGAAGGTGTAGCACTGGGAACAACGTCTAGTCACATATGACAGAGCATGATAATGTGAGAAAAAAGAATATATACATGTATGTGTAACTGTGTCACCATTATGTGCAGTAGAAAAAAAAATTATATTGGGGAGATAACAATTTAAAAAAAAAGATTAGAATGACACCCTAAAAATAAAACCAACTGTGATTGTTTTACAAGGCATGATCTCATTTAGTTCCTACATGAGGCTCTTCCCTCTTTGGTAAAATGGAGATTGTAATGATTAGCCCTGGAAACGTAAAATCACTCAGCATATAAATGGAGAGATTGGAATCAGACCTGGATTTCATCTGTTCCTTTCTCTCCACCATGTTGCCTCCTAGTTACCCCAGCATCCTTAGAGACAAAGGTCTGGAGGAAGCACAAAGGGACTTCTATTTTCATCTTTCAGTTCTAGCAAGATGAGGATCAGCAGGCAGACAGACACCCTTGGGAATAATGGCCCTGCACTCTCAATTGGGCCCCCTCCCCCCACCTTTATCCCCACTCAGGGTGACCTCCGCAGAACAAGCTTGCTCTGTAATGACCACTTCGTCAGCAGGAGCTGTGTATTTAGTAGCAGGAAATATAAGCTTTTGTGGTCAGTGTGACGTCACCCCACCCACTGAACAGGCCTTTATAATTTAACCGCAAAAAGGCTTGAAAGGGATAGACACACACACACAAAAAAAGAGGCGATAGGACTGTCAACAGTTGTCTGTGCAGTGAAAGGAGCATTGTATCTTCCAAATGTTTCCCAAAAGCCTGATGTTTGGTCTGCTGTAGACAAAACATCTGGATGATATACTGCGTTTTCACTTTGTAGTTGTGTCCCAACACATCCATCTTTTTCTACCTCTCTCCTTTCCTTCTTTCCTTCTTTCAACTTTTTCCTCCCTTATTCCCTTTATACAACTGTTTTCCTCTTCTTCTTTTTCCTCTTTTTACTCTCCCTTAATCTAAAATGTACAAATATGTATTTTAAAATCTTTGCTTTCCAACATTTGGAGGCATGGCAAACACACACACCCACACACACACCCACACACACACCCACACCAATTGTATTACCCTTCTCCTGGATATTTCACTGTTAGAATGAAAGGAAAAAAGAAAGAGAGAGTGTCCCAGAGACAGGGAGAGATAAAAGGGGGGCAAAAGAGACAGCAGAGTAAAGAGATAGTTTAAAAGTTGTAGATGACATATTAATATAAATATTACAGTTTGTCTTCCCATGAATGTCTTGATTTTCAAACTAATTTTTTAGAGGATTAAATAACCTATTCTGTAGAGCTAAATGACCCAGTATCTTATAGCATCATGCTGTCAAAGTTCAAGGTAATATTTCACTTGGATATTTCCCTTTACATTTTGTTTTCATTTTTATTTTAGAAGAAGGAATGACACAATAAAGATGGATATGAATAAATAAACCCTCAAAAGCAGATAATCTGAGAAAAGAAGATAGAAAAAAACTGTCTATATGATACATCTGCATTAACTTTTTCCTAGTTTGAAGCTAGGTAGACTCTGTCAGTGATTGAGGGAGACAGAGAGAGGAAGTCTGGGAAGTGATGGCGGACATGCCTGACTTCTGCATTAAGGCTGGTAGCAAAGTATGTCTTCCTCCGATTTGTGCTGCTGTGGGAAACTCCCTCTCAGGTTCTGAGCACTCCTCTGAGGCACAGATAGCAGGAAACATCTGCTTTACTTCTCCCCTGACTTTTTCCCTGTAGGGAGTCTGAGACCTGCCTTTTCTGCAGTGCTCAAACGGACATGCAGATTTTCCGCATGTCCTGATCTTTCTTAAGAAAGGAAGTCTGGAAGCATCTATTAATGAGTGATGCACTTTGATGGCTTCCCTACCCCTACCATTCTTTTTTTTTTTTTTTCATTCTTCTAATTGACTTCTATTATTGCTTCCTCAACCCAGCTTTTTCCCTTCTCATACTAATAATATTTTTCTCCCATAATAAATGAGGCATAAGATGTCTATCTATAAAAGCTGATAGGCACGTGTGCATGCTGTTCATCGTGATTCTTAATTTTGGAGGGTGCCATTAACTTCCCTGTGACAAAGGGGGGAGCAAATGGAATTCCATTTTTGAAAGGCATGAAAAACAGATGCAAATATGCATCACATCAAAACAGCAGTCTTCAAATAGCCTCCAAGCCAAAGGCACTACACAGTTAGCTGCTGCTTAGAGTAGCCCTCACCCAATGTCATCCACTTCAGTTAACAGCAGCCATGAAACCATGTACATAACCTTCCAAAGAATATTAAAAGTTTTATTAAGTAAAAAAACCATGAAATCTAAGAAGTTTCCAACAAGCTTGCAAATGCCTCTGAGGGCTGCCATGTCAATTTCCCTTTCTCCAAAGAGGAGAACATCTACATCAGCACTGGTTTATAATGTTGATCTCTCCTCCCAGCGTTTCATTCTTCTGTTCTCTAGTAAAAAATAATTCTTGGGTAGAAAGGGGAAAAAGACAGAGAAGACCAAAAAATTAATGTTTTTCTAATATTGTTTTTTCACAGGCAGATCTCTATGATAAAAAATCCTGGTCAGTTTAGAAGTATATTTTGCTTTATGAGAAAAGGGAGGATGGTATACTAGAAATACAAGTGATCTGAGTCAATAAATCTTACTGAGTTACTGGAAAAATCAGAGGCCAAACTCTGAGAACTTGCTGAGTCATTTCCTTCCTCCAGAGAGTTTAATCTGTAAAATGGAAGGGTTAAACTAAAAGATTTCTGAGGTTACGTCTATCCATGTTTTTAACATATGTGACAGAGAAGAGATGACTCAATTAAATTGCTCCTAGATATCAAAAGAAGAAAATGGGAAACACCCAAATAAGAAAATAGACAAAGGGGGAAAAAAAAGTAACTTGCAAAAGAAATACTACATTAGGTCAGTGAATACATGAACAGATGTCCAACCTCACTAATGACTGAAGAAATTTTTTTTTATCTTTTTTTTAATTCTTTTTTTTTTTGTCTTTTAGGGCCACACCAGCAGCATATGGAGGTTCCCAGGCTAGGGGTCTAATCAGAGCTGTTGCTTCTGGCCTATGCCAGAGGCACAGCAACACGAGATCCAAGCCAAGTCGGCAACCTACACCACAGCTCACTGCAACACTGAATCCTTAACCCACTGAGTGAGGCCAGGGATCGAACCTGCGTTCTTGTGGATGCTGGTCAGGTTCGCTAACCACTGAGCCACAATGGGAACTCCCTGACTGAAGAAATTTTAAATGTTAAGATGGGCTCTCAGGGTTACTTCTGAGCCTGGTCAAAAAGGAATAGATGAATTTTCACAATTTTTTAAGTTACAGTGGAGTTCCCATCATGGTGCTGCGGAAACTAATCTGACTAGGAACCATGAGGTTGTTGGTTCGATCCCTGGCATCGCTCAGTGGTTTAAGGATCCAGTGTTGCCAGGAGCTGTGGTATAGGTCACAGACATGGCTCAGATCTGGCATTGCTGTGGCTCTGGCATAGGCTGGAAGCAACAGCTCCGATTAGACCCCTAGCCTGGGAACCTCCACGTGCTGCTGGTGCGGCCCTGAAAAGGGACAAAAGACAAAAGAAAAAAAAAGTTATAGCATTGTTTATAATAGAAGAATCTTGGAAACAACATTTATTCCCCATTATGGTATACACATTTATTAGAATACTACAATCCATTAAAAATGATAATATGGATCTAAAAGCCTTAACAGTTGAAATACAGCTATCGCATACTGAGAAAAAAAGAGAAGGTTGCCAAATAGGCATGGCACTACTCAAGGAAAATGTATATATGGATGAGTGCATGTGCACTGGAAAAGACCTGAATGGACGGCCTCACACTATTAAAGCGGTTATCACAAGGTGTTGAAATCATTGTATAGTCATGTATAGCCACCTTCTTTACACTTTTCCGTATTGTTAGGATGTTGCACAGTGAAGACATGCTACTTTTATAATCAATAAATGTTACATCCATTTGGGAATAATATATAACTAATAAAGTGCTATAAGCATGCTGCATATAAATAACATTATAAAGCAAAATAGAAATGAGCCCTCTTTGGGCAACAGATGATGGTAAGAGTAACTATTAACCTGTTCTGTTCATTTAGAGCACCAGAGTCTTGGATACAATGATTAGTTGCTTCTTTGTATTCATTTGCCTCTTTTAAAAATCGGTTTTATTTTCTGAGCCTCAGTTTCTTCATCTGTAAAATAAGGATTTATTATTTTCACCTTGCAAGGTAGTTGTAATAACTCAATGAAAAACACCTATATATTGTCTACAATAATAAATATCACTTACTCAAATTATACAAAATTTATACATTTATATTATAACAAACAGTGATTCCTAAATTGATTAATAGAAACCACACTGGAATGATATGTCTATAAGTCATTTGTACTTGTTGTGTTAACCAGGTTAGTAGTTAATAGGATATTCTTAATAGGATAGTGGTGAAAACTTTGGCCATGAGTGAATTTACTTCCTTCAGTGGATTCTCCCAAATTCTCTAATGTGAAGCCTTCATACACTGCTTAGCCAATTGGTCACATAGCAACATATACGGAGTTCTGAATATTAGCCAACTTTGTTGAGGGGATGGTGGGGATCTAAAAAAGAAAAAAGAAGATTCAAATTCTGCCTTCAATGTGCTTATAGTACAATGAGAAAAACAAGGCAACACTTCACAAAATGCAGTGTGGTGAAATGCTATATGTGAAACATATACACTTAAAAGCTAGAGATGTTTATATAATTCACTCTGTAGGTGGCAGCTTCAGGGAAGCTGTGATGCCAGAGAAAATTTTAAATGGGAATTTTTTACAAGGAAGATACCAGGAAAGGCATTCCAGGCAGAGAAGGAAACATGCAAAGGCATTGGAAGCCCATCCCCAGGAGACACAAAGCATTTCACAAAGAGGGTGGCATGGCTGGTGCATAAGACACATGCTGGGAATTGGAATGAAATGGAGCTGAAGATACACAGGGACAGGATGGTAGGGGAGCTTGTAAGTTAGGCTGAGGGGCATAAACTTTATCCTGGAATCCTCAGCATGAGACTAAGTTTGATATGAAATGATCTGTATTTTCTCACATCTGGTCTGGTCACTTCCCAGTGGGATACACTGAAAGGGGGTAAACATGAGAGAAGGTAGAAATATATGTGGGGTCATGAATTTACTTTCCCACAATCTTTTTTCTTTGACTGTCATATTTCACTCACCCCTCATGTTCCCACGTGTTCTATAAAATGATCGTCTTCTTCCCCGTGGCCCCCTGATTCTCTCTTTTATCCTTCCTTTTCAGGAAGGTGACTTCATGGCAAAAGCTGTACAGGAATAAAGCAACACTATCTAGGAGCAGAGGATAGAGCCTTAGGAGGATTTCACTGAAGTCGCACAAGAGAGAGTGAGAACATGAACAAAAGTAGGGAGAGAAGATGATGAGGCAGTGGTGGGTCGAGAGAACAGAACTAATGTGGGAAATGAGGGGTTCTCTAATAGCTTGACCATTGGCTGGCTGTTAGAACTTGGGCAAGAATCCCTTAATATCTCTGAGACACTGATAAAATGGGAGAGAGTATGGGTATGGACTAAGTCAACCTACAAAACTCATTTGGTTATAGAACTGGGATATGAAGTTATGGTGACTAGATAGTCTTTACTATGCTGGTGAGGTCCATGAGCTAAGAATGGGAGTATGAGGGGGCAGGAAAGGTGCTGAAGGGACTGGGCTGAGTCTTTTCCAGAGGAGGAAATGAGATGGGTGCATCTCCAGAGAGATGTACCGGCAAGGCAATGTTGGCGTCCTTAGTGAACTCACTTTCAGTGACCTGAGAAAGGGTCAGCGAGGACTGGAAGGGTTAGGAAGAGGACTTTAAGAACAAGCTGAGAAAATATGATAGCACAGGAGAGTGCTGAGAAAGAGCAGTCACCAGCAGAAAACTCTGGCACCTACTCCCTACCGATAAAACGGGCCAGCTCAGAAGCCCGCAGAGCTCTTCTGGGCTGGTACTCAAAGCAGGCAAGCAGACTGGGACAAAGGGGCTCTGGGATGTGGAGCAGAGGAGGGGTCCTGCTCAGCCAGTAGCACTCACACTGCAGGACCCCCACAATTACTCCAGTGCAACTTACGCCTGGCTTGCCCTCCAAAACCCCACCACAACCACCACCTCCCACCAGCCTACTCCACCTGCCAGATGACCTGGACTGGAAATCAGGGGAGAGGTCTGCCATGGGTTGACAGCTGCATCACTGTCTGAGCCCTGGGGTGTTGATCAGTAAAATGGAGATAATCCATGTCCTGCCTAGCTTACAGCATTTTGGAAAAGAGCAAATGAAATAATGCAAAAATATGTAATAATGTTAAAATGTGCTCTAGGGTTTGAAATATGAGCATTGTCATGTCAGACCCTAAATAACTTGAATCTTCAATTCCCTCTAAGGCCTAAATATGTTAGAATTTAAAACAAAAAAGATCAGGGTATCTGGTTTTATTTGGCCCCCTTACAAATTCATTAGACATCTTAACTGGCACTAGTTTATAAAGTATTACAAAATTTTAGTAAAAAACATACAAATTTATAAAATGAAGGATCTACTAACTCAGAGTAAGATACCAGCTCATACCCGAAATTAGATTCCTCCTTTTACATCCTTGGCTTCTGCTGTCTGGAAAAGTCTACTGATAAATGTGGTTTTGTAGAGAGTTCTTAGCTAAGAAACAGCAAGCAAAGACCTCTGATCCCAGCCTGGCTGATATGAGCTTTGATTTCCAAGGAGAGAGGTTAGTCTGAACAAATTCTAGCATCCTATCAGATTCTGAGCAGGCACAGCTTTAGTATTTATTGAGTTCCCCCTATGCCTCAAGCTATTAGGGACTTGTAGGCAGTGGAGGGAGGGCCATGGGTAGTGTATACTTCAGAGTTTCTACCTCAAATATCTTCAGGTATTGGAGGGAGAGAGATGTAGATGTGCAGATGCATAAACAGAAAGTTAACAGTCATTTCTTCCATTTCTTGTTCCCATCAGATGTCTGATGCATTTGCATATGATGACACCAGATTCAAAAATGAACCTGGTTCCTCCTCAAGGAATATACATAACAATATCTTTGAGCTCTTCTGCAGAACTAAAACCCCCAATGAATGGAAGATGTTAACTACTTGAAACATTCTTCATTTCAGAAAGAAGGAAGACTACCAGAACCAGTCATGGGACCACTAAACATCAGTTTTGAAAAACAATACAAGCTTGACTCAACATAGATCCTTATCTGTGGCCCTATTTTCTACTTCCAAACTATAAAACCATTTCATATTCTCTACCAAAGGGGGTATAGTCTTTAAGGCATCAGCCTGCTGTGGCATCCTTAGACTGGCAAAGCAATAAAATGATAATTCCCCCCCAAAAAAAGTGATCTGTGAAATGGGAAAGATTAGAAGGTAGAGGAGGTCGATTTTCGTGTGTGTTTGATAGAGAGAGACTTTGAATTCTCCTTAGATGTATGGTGTGCTGAGCTAGAGTAGACTTAGGTCTCCTGGCTCCCAGGACAGATAGATGCCATGGTATATTAGAAAACCCATGATGGACTGTTGAAGACAGATGGGCCTATATCAGAGTCTTTCCTCTAGACTGAACAACTTTTGGGTGAGATGCAACCTAATATGCCCATTTCACAGATAAGTCAGTGGGGTTGTGGTGAGGATTTTGAAGAGACAGGGTATTTGAAGTGTCTCACATGGTGTCTGGCACAATGCAGAGAAGGGAGCTGACAGGTGTCAGCTTCTTCGGCAACCTTAGGACATGGAGCTAAAGCCTGCCAGGGAATGGCAGCTCTGGCACACCCTGGCAGGCTCTGCCCTACTCTCCTTTCAGTCACCTGTGTGCCTTGGCCCTCCTGGCCTGGAGTCTAGAAGTATGTTACTGGTGCCTTCAGCAAGCCCAGGGCTGCCTGGAAAGCTCTCAACCTGAGGTGGCAATGACGCAGCTGATCTGGATGCTGGAGATGGCCAGGGAAGGGAAAATGCAGAATCTTTGAAAGGAAGGCTCTTTGGAAGGAAACAGAGTTGATCCTAGGGAACACACCTGCCTCTTTTGAGCCCTGAAACAGCCTTTATCTCATTCTTCTTCAGCCATTATCTCTTTTGGTACAAAGGAAAGGGAGAGGTGAAGGTACAGCGAATGTTTTATTCCTCCCCTCGTCATTCATGAGAGGTGAGGCTTTGTCATTTAAATCAACCTGTATCATCCTGGCTGTTTCAGCAACCTGCAAGTATTTATTGAGTACCTACTGCATGCACATATTTTGCTAAATCTCCCAAGAGTCTGCATGTATAAGACAAAAACCCGCAACAACCCAGCATAATCAGGTACACTGGAATTGAATCTTAGCTCTATTATTTACTAACAATATGATCTGGGACAAACTATTTAACCTCTATGAGCTTTAGTTTCTTAATTTACAAAATAGGAATAATAATTCCTACCTTGCATGATTAATACGAGTACTACATACTCATATTACTATGTCTACAACATAATAGAAGCTAGATGAATTGTAATTGTAGTTGCAGTTATTACTGTTATTATGTGATACATTCAAAGACTAGCTACAGGCTAAACCATGTAGGTAACTCAAGATAGACAAGTTATTAATAGCAGGAAAACAGTGGTGTGAAGTTAAGTGTGGCAACTGGTGTAGTAATTGGTGGGCGAGTTCTTGGATGATGTGTGATTAAGATTTGAGATCTGGAGTGTATTCGGATTGGCAGAAGGAGAAAAGGAACATTCTGGAAGGATAGAAGAAATAGTCTCAAAAGCAGGGATACAGGGAATACGTGCAAAATGCAGAATGGAACTGAAGTGGGAAGATACTGGGGCTGACTCTGAAAGGGAAAAAGGGATAAGATTGAGGAAGCTCATGAACATGGCATAAGATCTGGACCCGAAGCTGTAAGCAATAGGGAGGACCTGCCCAATTCAAAAGGATGAGGGTGATCATGAATACAGTATTGGATCTGAGGGCAGCAGTAGGGTGGATTGAAGGAAGGATACATGGCAGAATGGAGACCAATGAAGAATCTGGTGGTCTGGCATGATAAACTGCACAAAGGATGATATATTCACAGGAAGAGGGAGAAGAACGAGTCTTACATAACAGCTCTAGGAAAGCTTTCCTTCTCCATCATGACCAGATGTTTATGGCCCCACCTTTCTTTTCTTGGGCTTCTGATATTTGAGTTACCCCAAGTTCTGGGCAAGAGTTGTGGTAGCCAGGTGGAGGGGGGGGATTATATCAACTCAGAGTCAGTATCTGAGCCTATCAAAGATGAACCACATGCCTGCTAGAAAAAATCTCTCATTACTCTTTCAAAAATATATATATGGAGTAACTCCAACATAGCAGGCATAAGGAGGGCATGAGGACTATTGCAGGGAATAAATAAAGTGTCTGCCCCTATCAAGTTATTTTCAAGTAGAGGAGAGACTAGAAACAAAGAAGTTAGATAGAATGTTTTATCTAGTGATGAGTTATTTGGAGAAAGGTAAAGCATGGTAAGAGGGTAAAGGGTGCTGGAATACATAGTTCTGAGTATTTTATATGAGCTGATGAATGGCCTTGATGATAACAAGATTTTAAATTGATACCTGATGGATTGAGGATGCTGACCTTGAGGGTATCTAGGGAAAGATGTTCCTTGGAGATGGAGAAGGACCTGAAGCAGTGAGGTCAAGGTAACTGGATCGTAGGAATCCAAAGGTAAGGGTAGTGGGAGATGTGGTCAGAGGGATGAGAGTAGCTGAGAGGCATTTGTAAGGATTTTGGCTTTTACTCTGAATGAGATTGAGAGTCATTGGAGAGATCTGAGCCAAACATGATCTGAATCATGTTTGAAAGATTGTTGAAGAGAGCATTGGCAGTAGGGGAGCATGTGAAGTAATATACCTCATGTTTCTGAAAATCAGTTATCAAGATAGCAAAAACTATTTACTGACTATTTACAATGTGCCAGGTTATGCTAAGCACTTTTTAAACAAGGTCTCAGTTAAAACATACGACAAATTTATGAAGAGAGTTTATTATTCCAGGTTAGATTTGAGGAAACAGGTTTAGAGTGTGTAAAATATTTACCCACAATAGCACAGCCAGTAAGTGTCAAAAGGAAGTTCTGATTCCAAAGTTTATCCCCTGTCCAATGTCCTATACAATCTCTGGTTTTACTTTGCATTCCAATTTGCAATCACCCAGATTCAACCAAAAATTGAATGGGCCCCACAGAGGCCTCTGATAGAGGGTGTATAATCATCAGCTAGGACTTTGTGGAAAATGTTTCAGGATTGTTTTAGATGATGAGTAGGCAAAGAGAAGCCCTTATTCAGGTTAATTATTTACCTGCATCACACAGAGTGTTGATGATTGAGCCTGACAATATCCTGACTCTTGAGCCATCATAACATGAAAAGAGTGTTAAGGTGTATGTACATAAACACAGGTGGTCTAGGCTTCAGCTGAGGCCCAGCAATGGGTCAGCACCCTTCAGTAGGCAGAGGGATGACTTATTGGCTAATACAACTCAGAGCACTAGTCAACACAGACTGATATCCTCATGGTAACTTTGTGAATATACTTGGCAAACTAGGGATTCTTTTTTTTTAATTAAATTTATTTTTATTAGTTGATTTACAGCATCGAGTCAATTTCTGCTGTATGGCATAGTGACCCATTCACACACAACACACACATTCCCTTCTAATGTTATTTTCCATCATGGTTTATCTTATGGTCTAGCATCGTGGACATAGTTCCTTGTGCTATAAAGTAGGACCTCAATGCCCATCCATTCCAAATGTAATAGTTTGCATCTACTAACCCCAAACTCCCCATCCATCCTACTTCCTCCCGTTCACCCATGGCAATCACAAGTCTGTTCTCTATGTCCATGAGTCTGATTGTTTTCTAGATAGGTTCATTTGTGCTACATTTTTTATTCTTTGTATGTGATATCATATGGTATTTGTCTTTTCCTTTCTGATTTACTTCACCTAGTATGAAAATCTCTAGTTACACCCATATTGCTGCAAATGGCATTATTTTGTTCTTTTTATGCCTGAGCACCACATCTTCTTACTCCATTAAATGGAAATAATCTCTTGTTTTAATTTTATATTGAATGGATTAAGGTTGACCATTTAATTATCAGTCCATTTGGAGAAATTAACCATTGGAGTGAATTCACACTTTGCATGGGAGTTAAAAGTTGAGTTGTGAAACATTTACCATTATAGAAAAAAATGTAAAATAAAATTAGCAAAGAAAACCCTCTGGAAAATTTGTACATTAGAGACAGTGTGTACTATCTCTCAATAAAATCAATACAGTTTGGATTTAAATGTTCATAAGGTAGCCATAATCATTCCCAACGGAATTGATGCTTGGACGTGTTGTGAACAAAAAGATGACACTTTCATTCGTCAGTGGCACATGATTCAATTGCTCGTGTCTCTCCTTCTTCATCTGTCTTGCATCTTTGATTGGGAAACTATGCCATCAGTTTTTGCAAATCCCTGCTGTCCACTGGAACTATTTCTCCCTATTGATCCTTTAAAGCAGCATTTTAACTCTCATCCTATGAGACTAAATTTCCTGCTACCTTTCCTTACTCTGGGTAAAAATTATCAGGTTTTTCTTTTAATGCAAACTGGAACCATTCCTATGACCCTCAGTTTATTCCACCTGTTGTGACTCAGTTTCTTTATCCAACAGATAATTTTCAAGATGCTTTCAAGTCATTTCAGTCTGGGTTAAATCTCTTTAAATCTGTTTTCTTCAGTTACCATTAAAATGCATTGAGAGATAACTCAAAACTCCTATGTCACTCACATTTTGTGAGGGGAAAAAATTGAGTTCATTTCCAATGTGAATTTCTATGACTTTAAATACATGGTGTTTGTGTGAATAACTGAAGTAAGAGCCATAAGGCATTTTCTGTAAAGAAATCACACTTTCTCCATGAAAAGTCCCTTCACTCTTCAATCTTTTCAAGAGAGTGAAATGAAAAGAAAAGGACATTTTCAAAATCGTGGTGAGATATCTACATTTCCTTCTTAGGGCAGGAATGGGATTTAAAATAAATCTTGCCAGATTTGAATGCAGAAATCCAGCCATCAACTGTCCATTCTTCTCCCTCCGGTTAGCACTGCATTTATATTCTGTTGGACAGATGTGTTTGATGGCCCCCAGAGAAGGGCATTTCACCCCACTCACAGAGCACATGGTCAACAGTTCCAGTGTCCAAGAAACTTGTCAGTTGTGAAATTCATTGTGTATCCTGAATCTTCTCAGCCACAATATTAACCAATATTCTCTTGCTCATTCCCCAGTGGACAAGAAGACAGATGGCTATTATCTTTCCTACGGCAGAGCGTTCAGAAGCTCAGGAGTCTTTATGCAAAGCTTGTCAGGTACTTCCTTCTGTCCATTATAAGTTGTCTTAATAGCATCCCCTAGCTCCCTCCTATATCCACACCACCTAAAATTCCATGAAAATCCTAGATAAAATACATAATGGAAAATTCTTCACAATGGAAATGTTCCATCTCCTGGTTCTTGGTGTCAATATACCAGCTCCTTAAAACAGAATAAAGAGACATGAGTCCTTGTTTGTTTCTTATCCTACAGAATGATATATATGTGAAAGCAGGCTTTATTAACTCCAACATATCAAGATACAAAATATGATCTACTCCGGGCTTATGAAAAAGAGACATTTTTATTTGTTTCACTTACATTAAACTATTGTTGGTGAATTTGTGGCTGAAATTTTATCAACTTTTTGCAAAAAGTGTATTATATTGTTAAAATATTTGGTGTGGATTTCATCAGTATGGATATTTGGTAAATGTTTTTAATGAATATTTATCTTTAATATTTTCAGACTCAAAATTATGACTTGTTGCTGAAAAGGAATTAATCATCATTCCATCCTCATGAAGTTAAGTATGTCTTACATATGTATAATTTATTTCTAGAACTTCTGATAATATATACAATAGATGTAGAAGAAATGCTACAAATGTTTCATTCTTGCTTGATCAAACTTACTTATTTGAAGAAGTGATGAGAATCTTAACTATGTGACAAGTGTTATCAAGTCATTTTCAGTGGAATTTTCCTGCAGAAGTACATAAATTATGTCATATATGGATTTCATAAGAGCTTCTCTGTAGGTACCAAGTAAATTATATTGTCTAGGTATTGAAAAAAAAAGACATTTATTTAAAGGGGGAGGAAGTCTCTAATATTATGTGGTCATGAAATATATACCTGTAAGTGTGAATTGCTAAAAAGTAAGAGAATGATATTATACTGAAATCTACATTCTTGAATAAATCAGATCTTTGGCATGTATATTACCACTAGATAATGAAATTCTCTCTCATAAACACTGAAATTTGCATTTGAAAGCAATACTAGTGATATTTCACGGGCACTTGATGCTTGCTGATGAGACTCTAATAAAAATTTTACCAAATAAACAATTCAAGGAAACATAAAAAAATGGAAATAAAACACAGAAGCTGTTAAATCTCTTTAAAATCTTCTGCTATTATTATTTTGCCTGTGGCCAGTGAGCCTGATTTCTAATCTAGTACTATATCTAATTGTCCTTTGAAACAACATACAATATGTAGTAGAAACCATCAAAATGCCAGGTATTTAGAAATAGCAATTATGTGTGTGAAACCATAATTAGAGTTTATATGAGAACTACAAACTGTCTTATGGCAAGTAGCAGTCCCCAAATCCATCCAATGTGGATTCATATAGATTTTTCTAGGAAATAGTTTCCTCTTGAGGTCACATGGGGCTACAAGCCTCTGGGACTCAAAATCTCAACCAAAAAACATAGATGATGGTATAATTTGGGTCAAATTATCTAAGTCAGTGGTTTATGTTTAGGCAGGATAAAGCAGTAAGCAGGGAAAGGTAGATTCAGACAGAAAAGAGGGGGAAGGAATTATCACTTTTTATTTCCATGATCAATCTTAGGAGACAGGTTTTTTTTTATTTTTTTGTTTTTTTTGTTTGTCTGTTTGTTTGTTTTCTTTATGAAAGAGGGTTCTATTTGGAGCGTTCTGGAAAAAAAAATAAAAGAGAAAAAAATTAGAGAGCTATGTCTCAGGGATGGTATTCTGCCTGGAAACAGTTTAGGGAGAAAAGAGGAACAGTAATTTTGTTGAATAACTGAGCAGAGGAGCCTGAGACAAAAGAGGAAGGGGGCAGGAGGAAAACAGGGAGTGAGATTGTGCTGGATTGTGGGAGTGAAACATTGCTAGTTCTAGTTTAAGTTTTCTTAAACACAGGCTTAACATGAGGAATCAGATCCCTTGGAGGCCATTCTCCTCCAGGGAAACTCATCCAGCTCATCTCTCTTATCTCTGAGATCCTAAGGCAGAAGGTAAGAATCTCAAAGTAAAGAAGTGATAGGGGCCTATTTTCTGGTATCCTGATGGATGTTACCATCATTTCTGCAGTAGCCCTGCCATGTTTCCTGGCTCAACTCAAACACAACCATTCTCAGAAGCTCCCTAACTTCCAACCTACAGCTCCGTATAAAAATGGTCCTAGCTTCTTGAAGGACATTCTTTCCTTCTTTCAAACCTAAACCAAACCTGAATTTGGACATCTTTGCATGGCTGTCCTTAATGTCAGATGCAATGACCTAGTGGAAAAATATCTTCTTCCTTCATCGATTAAGGAGCCGAGCCCACAGCTGCTCCACTTCTGCTCCACACTCATTAGGTCAACAAACTAACATCAGGAAGGTCTCTCCAGGTATGTTCATCATTACCTGGCGCTTGTTGTAACAAACTGTTTTCTATGTCACAACCACACACTAACCCCCACTTCTTTCTCTAAAATATGTTAATTTATTGGGAGACTCTAATAGAATTAAATAATCTTTCATGGCCTTGCACTCATTATTTGTGGTAGAAACTCCCTCACAACAGCTTAAGCATAAAAGGCCATTTACTATATATGCACTCGGGTGTCTCATCAAAACCCCCAAAGAGGAACATGGCTGGACATTAGAAACAATTGAAAGTAAGGACTTTAATACACAGGCTTGTCTTCCTGTCTTAACTTTTGTTTTTCTCTAAATATCTGCTTCTTTCCTCTCTCAGTAGACAATTTTTGCTTTTCTTCTAGCCAAAAGGAAAATAAATAATAATACACATACACACATTCTCACACAATTGCCAGCCAACAACCTCTGAGCTTTATGTGTGGTAGAGAGAAATTGACTGCTCAGTTCCAGTTCCAATAGTCTATGTTCAGGTGGCCAGCTCTAAGCCAAGCATCCTGGCATAGAGGCCAAGTTTGATCACATCCATGTGATACTTTCATGGTAACACTGATTAGCAAATCATCTGGAGAGATGAGGAATAGAATGAGTGGAAGGGCTCATTCTCCAGAGGTATGTGAGCAGAGAGAAATGTAGGTGTCCAGGATGTACCTGCACCCTATAATTGCATTAGTTCTCCTCACTGTTAAGACTTGGCATAGATCCAGGATTTTTGAGATTAGGAAAAGGCTTTCATGGCAACTCCCCCTGCTGCTAAGATTCATACTGTTTTTTTTTTTTAATGTATGCAATTTTATTTGTCAATTATTCCTCAAAGTTGGGACAGTATATGCAAGCTCTATGATGAAAAAGGTAAACTAAATCTTATTTGAAATATGTGGAAAATATACCCCTTCCTTAGTCTGAATTAACTTCACTCAGTGACTTTCTTCTTCAAGATAGCTAGGGTCCTCCACAATAAGGGAAGAGTGAGTTTTAATTTGGAGAAAGCAGGGATAGATTATTTTATTTTATTTTATTTTTATTTTTTCCCACTATACAGCATGGGGATCAAGTTACTCTTACATGTATACATTTTTTTCCCCACCCTTTGTTCTGTTGCAATATGAGTATCTAGACATAGTTCTCAATGCTACTCAGCAGGATCTCCTTGTTTTTTGTTTGTTTGTTTTGTCTTTTTGCCATTTCTTGGGCCGCTCCTACGGTATATGGAGGTTCCCAGGCTAGGGGTCAAATCGGAGCTGTAGCTGCCAGCCTACGCCAGAGCCACAGCAATTCGGGATCCCAGCCGCGTCTGCAAACTACACCACAGCTCACAGCAGTGCCGGATCCTTAACCCACTGAGCAAGGCCAGGGATCGAACCTGCAAACTCATGGTTCCTAGTCGGATTCGTTAAACACTGAGCCATGACGAGAACTCCAGGGTCTCCTTGTAAATCTATTCTAAGTTGTATCTGATAACCCCAAGCTCCCGATCCCTCCCTCTCCCGTCGGGCAGCCACAAGTCTATTCTCCAAGTCCATGATTTTCTTTTCTGCGGGGATGTTCATTTGTGCTGTATATTAGATTCCAATTATAAGTGATATCATATGGTATTTGTCTTTGTCTTTCTGACTCATTTCACTCAGTATGAGAGTCTCTAGTTCCATCCATGTTGCCACAAATGGCATTAAGATTCATACTGTTTTCTTTCTGTGCAACAGCCGTACCCTCAGACATACCATTTGTCCTGAGAGTGAGGAGACTTTCAGGTCTGACTCCACAACTGAATTGCTAAGTGAAATTTCTGAGACTCTGTTTCCTCATATGTAAAATAAGTGCTTCCAGTGCTCTAAGGCCCCTTCTAGCTCTGGAATCCTATGATCTGAATACAATGATATGTTCAGTAGAGTTGACACTCTCTGAGGGTGAAATCCATGTACTGACCTCCTGTGTATCATTCATGGTATCTACTCTACTAGAGAGTGGCGTTCACAATAAGCTCAGTAATTACGTGTTTATGGATGACAGTGCAGAATTTTGGTGTAAATATTGTGGAATATATATCTCAGGACATTGAGGAATCCCCACACACACAAAAAAAATCTGCTTTTAAGCATTTCCCAGTGCCCATGGTGCCAGAAGATGAAAAAGATATGCTTAGACTCTCAGCAAATTTTTGCAATGCATTTATTTCTGAGTTGAAAATAAGTTAAACACTTTAAAAATTTCCAAAGGAAATGGTTTCCTGAAAGTAATTGGACAAATTTTTTCACACAAAAGAAATAGATACAAAAAGAAAAATAGAAAACAAAACAAAAAACAAACAAGCAAACAAAAACACTGGCGAAACCTTGAAATCTTATCACACCTTGGTACCCAGGCTTTGGAAGCACTTCCTCCCTTTGGCTGTGGTTCACACCTCAGTCACAGGACTGAAATACCTTGTGACCTCACTCCAAAGGCAGGCTGAGGACACAAGGATCTCAGCTGCTGCACAGTTGGCTTGAGGGCTAGGGTGGGAACCCTGGGCCCTTTCTATGCTCTGAGAGATGGAGGGAGAGTCACTCTGGGGCCATCACAGAGCCCAAGAATTGTCAGGAGTGGCGGTTGGTGAGAAAAGCAGCTGTTGAAAGTGGAAGCTGTTGAAAGTGGAAGAGATTAATCACAGTATATACAATTCACAAGATCTGTGCAGCACTGCCCCCCTTTGTCTAAACCACCCCTTGTGCTGATTCTAAGCTGGACAAAGGGCTAGGACTCAGGGCCCGAAATCATCCAAAGAGAGACCTCCAACATTCCAGCAGGATATATTTCTGCACTTGATACTCTTTTTACCACAAGATCATTTTACCATCTAATCTAATCTAATCCTTTCTTATTGCATTTATTCTATCATGGTCACACCTTCTGGGCAGAAATAAGTTGGAGAAATATTTGGCAGGGTAAATTCTCATAAGTGCATCACTGTTTTACACTTGACATAGTACCCCATATTCAGCTTAATATCCTACCGTTCCCTAAAAATATACCTATATCTCTAGCACCCTCTGAGAGTTAATTCTTTCTATTATCCACTTTGGGAAATTGGGGACCAAGGCAGAAAGCCCTAGGCTGAGTGAAGAAAGTCTGTAAGTTAGCAGAACTCGTTCTGTTGGTCAAAAGCAGAGAGCCCTTCTTCTACAAATAAGTCCTCTGGATTGAAATATGGCATGTAGTCGAAGGAAAGATGACACAGGGCTAACACCAATTCAAGACTCTTATACTCATACATCCACAAGGGAATACTAAAAAACGGGTTACCTCCACTTCCCTCCTCCTCACTTCCTACCAACCGAGGCTGACTTGAGTCTCAGAAAAACACACTGACATTAGAGTTCCCTTGTAGCACAGCACATTAAGGATCTGGCATTTTCACTGTGGTGGCTCCGGTTGCTGCTGTGGTGCAGGTTCAATCCCTGGCCCAGAAACTTTCACATGCCAGAGGTGTGGCAAATAAACAAACAAAAAACACTGACATTGATATATATATGACTGACCCAGATGAACAAGTACCATGAAGGGCAAGGCTAGGACTGTGGCCCATTCAATGATGTGACAGGTAAGTCTGTGGATATTTTTTAAATTTCCCAGTTCTACGGAACTAGGATACTTAATTGATTGCATTGATGTCTCCAGTTTTTCACCATGACCATTGTGCGTAAGATGTTATAACCTATTCCTTCTCTCTGGGCTTAGCCATGTGACTTGCTTTGGTCAATGGGAGTTAGCAAGCAGAGCCTTGCAAACACTTGTAACCTGGGATTTGCTTCCTTGGCATTCTTGTTCCTTGGCTAACCTGTTGGAGGAATGTGAGAGACACATGGGTGAGGCTAAGTTTTCCCATCCAAGACCATCCTAATGTGATCTGAAGCTGGTAACAACTCCATGAATCTGAAGAAACTTGGCTGAAGCTGGCTCAGGTCAGCATAACCGCCCAACCAATCCATAGACTTGCAATACATGGTTAATCTTTATGGATTCAAGCAGCTGGGTTTTATCACACAATATCTGACTGATAATGAGGAGATGAAATTGAAGAGGATTGTTGGGAGAGTAAGCACAAAGGCTAGCAAGACAGCTTGCCTTAGAGTCTCTGTAACAGAAGGAGATATGACACTGTGGTACAAGAGAAAACATTTTCTCCTTTTGCTTCCTTTCTGCTCATCCACCCTCACCCAATCCTATACAGCATATTTTCTGAAACAAATCTTTATATGATTTAATCTGTGTGTATTTGAAGGTACTCATGGCCAGAGGTACGGTGAGTGTTCAGGTATGTACACTTGCAATCAAGCTGTGGTCTCACCCTATAAGGATCTAAAATTGGATTAGAGAATTTAGCCTGGCCTGTCAGATCTCTTTGATGTTATTTTGGGGGCTTATGAGCCTCATGCCCTGTTTTAGATAAAGTAACAGGTATTTGGCACTTTTCCTAACAGTTCACAGGGACCGAGTCCAGGACAGTCAGTGGCAGGCTTTTGTAAAAAGACATCAAATAGATTGGAGGGTAGGGTAGTTGAGGGAAAGAGGAAGAACAAGGGAAAGACAACAAAGAAAAGTTTATGTTTCTGCTATCCAGAGAATCAAATGCTTTTCTAGCAGTCTCTAAGTGGAATGTATCTGTTGATTTGCCAGGAAAACTCTTCATGGATTAAAGCCTTAGCTGGATGATGATGCAGGGTGTTTCTCAATCTTCCTTCTGACACATGGCATGCCCACCCCCTTCATTTAACATCGTGGAGCTACTTGTGAGAGATACTTCCTTCTTGGACTGATATACCCCTTACTGCATCCAGAACCATTGTAGTAGATAACAAAAAAAATGGCCAAAATTCTTTGCAATTGATTCCCATCAAATAGTAGAGTCCATTCTTCATGTCTTTAAATCAGGATTGGCCAGGTGACTTGTTTTCACCAATGATATCTTAGCAAAAGTGACACAATCTTGGTAACAATTTGCATATTGGAGCTTGTTCTCTTGCTCTCTTAGAATCCAGAGTTGGCATATAAACAAGCCTGGGTTATCCTACTGGAAGGTAAGAGACAAGAGCACGATCTCTGTCATTGCTCCAGTCAACAACAATCAGACAAACCCCAGAAGCAGACTTATTTAGCTGACCAACAGCAGGCTAAAAACCCAGAGTAAATCCAGCTAATACCAGCAGAGGAACACCTAGCTGAGCTTAACTTAAATTGCTTAACCACAACTCAGTTAAATAAGTAGTTATTGTTTTGTTCTACTAAGTTTGCAAGTGAAGAGTTGACTGATGCAACCAGCTTACAGAGAGAAAAGTTTTCCCAAGGCAAGAGATTTTTACAATTGAACAAAAAAGAAGATAGTCATTTTGAACTTCGGGCTGATGTTTATAGAATTCTCAGTATTATTTCTTTAAGTAGTCTCCAGATGGTATTTATAAAAGAAAATAAGAAATAGAGAGTATTTATAAACACCTTTGGGAAGGTTTTCATCTTGAGAATTATTTCTCACATAGATTATATATACCCGAAGTATGTATGATCAGATTACATGTTCAATAAAAGCTATTGGTCTGTAAGCTGCATAGACAATGAGGCATTTCTTTGGACCTGAGGACAACCATCACAGAATGATCGCTATGTTCCAGGCACTTCACATAAATTTCATGTAATCACCATAATCCTATTTACATATGAACAAATTGAGGATAAGGAAGGTTATATAACAGTTCTGAAATGTTTGGATCCAAGATCAGAGGACTTTCCACCACACCACATGCTTCTCCATGTCCTAAACCAAAGAAAGTGACAAACAAAAAAAGATTCACTGTGATGAACTGAGCTTAATTGCATTGAATGGAAAAAAATTTATCCTGGAAATTTATTTGGGTTGCCTAGAAAATGAACCAACTAAAATATAAGACCCTTACCATACAGTGAAAGCAAACAATAAACAAATTACTAATATCAGAATTGGAAGAGATGACATCTTACAGATGTTATAGATATTAAAAGGACAATAAGAATATTATGAACAAACATATATCAATGATTT
Organism: Phacochoerus africanus; assembly: GCF_016906955.1. Classification (NCBI taxonomy): domain Eukaryota; kingdom Metazoa; phylum Chordata; class Mammalia; order Artiodactyla; family Suidae; genus Phacochoerus; species Phacochoerus africanus. The sequence goes on along the minus strand of NC_062546.1, from coordinate 184,881,545 downwards.
TACAACTTAAAAAAGTACAAGTATCTTTAAAATATACCTTATTAAAAATGACCAAAAGAGAAACAAAAATTTTGAATAGTTCTTTGACTATTAAAGAAAGTGAATTCACAAGAAAACTTCCACCAAACAAAAAAAAAATCCTAGACCCAGATGCTTTTGCTGGTGAATTTTATCAAAAATTTAAGAAAGAAATAATATCAGTATTTTATTATCAGTGTTATCTTTTCAGAAAATAGAGGAAGGGAAACACTCTCTAATTTGTTTTAGGAGAGTAGTGTGACTGATGTCAAAACTATCAAAAGTATCAGAGAATGTGATAGAAAGGAAAATTACTGACCACTATACCCCTACCTGAACATAGATACAAAAATCATTGAAAATGGCAGATTTAATATAAAATTAGTAAATTAAATTGAGCAATATACAAAAATAACGTGATGTTTATCCTAAGAATGCAAGTTTGGTTTAACATTCAAAATTCACTGAACTAGCAAAACAAATAAAAACCCATACATGATTATCTCCATAGATTAAAAAGTAAAATTATTTGGAAAAGTTTATTTTTCATTTGTGGTTGAAAAAAACAACTCTCAGAAAACTAGGAAAGAGGGAATTTCTTCAACCTGATATATAACACTCCTCACCTAGTATTCCCAAAAAAGTAAAAAAAAAAAAAAAGAAAAGAAAAAAAACCCACTTCTACTACTAATACCATATCAATTATGAAATATTATATAGCTTCTACCTATGATTGGAAACAAGGCAATAATATCTGCTATAGCCATTTTCACTCAATATTATACTGAAGCTCCAATCTAGTATAATGAGCAAGATAAGGAATTTAAAAACACAGGTGGAAAAGAAAGAAGTAAAATCATTTTTATTTGTGTGTGTGCTCAGAAAGGACTGAGAAGGCCCTAAGTTCTCATCTTTGACTGGCCTTGAGCTGTGAGCCTGCAGAAAGTGAAGAAGGCTGAGCTAGACAGAGGTGCAATCTGCCTGGCTGTGCATTGAAGACATGTTCAAATATGCATGCAGAAGAACACCTTGGCAAACAGTAGGAGGCTCACTGGTTCAAGGCATCTAAATAAATCTCTGTCTAATCATTAGCTGACCACTAAGATAACTAAACATAGATTTTTGTGACTCCACATAACAAGAATATAGGTTTAATACAATTAGGTCACAAAACACAACAAACAAAAAATGACAAACAGCAACAACAAACCTTCAGCAGAAGGATGGGATCTGATTTCCCAAGTTTTATATCATATTATCTATAACATCCAGTTTTCAACAATAATAAGAACAGCAAAAAAACCTGAGGCATGCAAAGAAAAAAGAGATGATGGCCCATACACAAGAAAAGTCAATGAAAACTGTCACTGAAGAAGTACAAATATTGGAATTACTAGACAAAGACTTTAATTCAGTTGTGTGAAATATATTCAACGAACTAAACATTTTTTAGGAAATTAAAATTGACAGAGAATATTAATAACAAGATGGAAATTATTTAAAAATTTAGAGCCAAATATAAATTCTGAGTTTGCAAAGTAAAACTAAAAGAAAGAAAAAAAACTAGAAGATTTAAACAATACATTTGAGTAGTCAGAATGCAGAATCAGAAACTTGAAAATAGGTCACTTGAGATTATTTGGCCTAGAGAACAGAAAGAAAAAAGAAGGAAGAAAAAGGAGCAGAGACTCATAGATCTGTGAGACATCAGTAGTAATATGAACTCAGAAGGAGAAGATAGACATAAAAGGGCAGTTTTTAAAAAAATAAATAAAATAAAATAAAATAAAATAAAATAAAATAAAATAAAATAATGGCCCAAACTCTCCAAATTTTTTTAAAATTTATTTTTATTGTTATTTCCCCCAACACACTTTTTTTTCCCACTGTACAGCATGGGGACCCAGTTACACATACATGTATACTCTCCAAATTTGATTGATGTACACATCTAAGAAACGTGATGAACTTAAAACAGGATAAACAGAAAGAAATACACACCAAGACACATAATTAAATGGTTGAAAGCCACAACCAAAGAGAGAATACAGAAAACAGGAAGAGAGAAATGACTCATCATACCTAAGTTATATTCTATATAATTACCTACTTGTTTCTCTTTAAAAACAGTGGAGGCCAAACATCAATGGGATGACATATTCGGAGTATTGAAAGAAAAAACTTTCAACCACAAATTCAATATTCAGCAAAACCATCCTTCAAAAATGTCTGAGAAATTGATGTAAGATAAGTAAAAACTGAGATAATCCTTTGCTATGAGATCTATCCTACAAGAAGTGTTAAAGTGAGTTCTTCAGGATAAAATGAAAGGTCACAAGAGAAACTCAGATTCACATGAAGAAACAAAGAGCACAAGTAAATTTAATTACATAGATAAACATAAAAGATAGTATAAATGGATTTTTGTAACTCTTTTGTTCTAATAAAGCTACATAAAACAATAGTGGTAAACTCTGCTGATGTTTACACAATGTATAAATACATAATTTTTATGACAATAATAGCACAAAAGAATGAAGCTATATAGCAAGAAATTTCTGTCTACCATTGAAATTAAGTTGGTATTAATCTGAAATTAATTGATTAATTAATTTAAGATATTAATTGGAATCCTAGGAGTAATCACTAAGAATAAACTAAAAATACTACAGATGTGATAAATTCACTTGAGTAATAAAAAGTAAAAATAATAAAAAAGGAATAAACTAAAAATATATATAAAATGAATAACAAGGAAATTAAATTGGTATACTAGAAAATGCCTATGGAAGCAATAATGGAAGAACAGAAGGGAAAAGAAGGCAAAAGACATATAAAACTAACAGCAAAATGGCAGACATAAACTCTACTTTATCAGTAATTAAATTAAATATACATGAATTAAACACTCCATTAAAAGGCAGAGGTTAGCAGAATGGATTTAAAAATATGATTAAAATATATGCTATTTACAGGAGACATACTTTATATTCAAAGACCAAAATAAGTTGATAGTAAGAGAATGGAAAGGTACATACCATGCAAACAATATCTAAAAGAAAGCTTGAGTGGCTATAGTAACATTAGATAAAACAGATTTTAAGGTGAAAACTGTTCTAGAAACAAATGAGATGTTATCATGAGAAAAGGGACAATCTACTAAGATACAATAATTATACCTGTCTATGCACCTAACGACAAAGCCACAAAAAGCAGAAAACAATAAAATTGAAAGGAGAAATAGATAATTTGTTGATAATAATTGACCATTTCACAATTCCACTTGGTTTAATAGATAGAGAAATTGATAGTCAGAAGATATACAGGGAAATGGAAGACTCGAACAACAGCATAAGCCAATAGGAACTAACAGATATCTTTTACAACGGTAAAAGAATATGCACTCTTCTTAAGGGCATATGAAAGATTTTCCAGGATATAGTTTGGGGAGGCTATAAACTATCTTCATTAATTTAACAAAATCAAAACCATACAAAATATTTTCTCCAACCACAGTGGAATGAAATTAGAAATCAGTAACCAAAGGAAATTCAAAAAATTTACAAATATGTGGAAATTAAACAACATACTCTAAGTAAACAGTGGACAAAACAAGGAATCATGAGAGAAATAAGAATATACCTTGAGATGAATGAAGAACAAGCACAATCTACCAATGCTTAAAGGATGCAGAGTAACATTGTTCAGAGGGAAATTTATAGCTATATTTCAAAAATCTAAAATCAATAACCTAGTCTTCTACCACATAGAACTAGAAAAGGTAGAGAAAACTAAATCCGAAACAAGAAGTAAGTGATAAATATTTGAATGAAAATAAATGAAACAGAGGATAGAAAATATGAAAGGAATTAACAAAATCAAAAGTTAGTTTTTTGTAAAGATCAGTAGAATTGACAAACCAGTAGCTAGACTTATCAAGAAAAAATGTAGAAGCAAAGCTGAGTAGTTATGCTGTGAGCCTCATGGGTCACCACACTGTACAGTAGAAAATTGACAGAATACTGTAAACAAGCTAATAAAATAAAATATTCCCAAATCCAAAAAAAGAAAGAAAAATGGAGTTCTAGTTGTGGCTCAGTGGTAACAAACCTCACTAGTATCCATGAAGATGTGGGTTCTATACCTGGCCTCATTCAGTGGGTTAAGGATCTGGCATTGCAGTAAGCAGTGGTGTATGTCGCAGATATGGCTCAGATCCTGTGTTGCTGTTGTGGCATAAGCTGGCAGCTGCAGCTCTGATTCAAACCCTAGCCTGGGAACTTCCATATGCTGCAGATGTGATACTTTAAAAAAAAAAAAAAGAAAAGAAAAAAGAAGTCTCATATTACTAAAATCGGGAATGAAAAGAGTGACATTATTATCAATCTTGCAGTAATTAAAAAAAAAGTACTATGAACAATCTTATTCCAAAACATAGATAACCTAGATGAAATGGGTAAATTCCTAAAAAATACACACACACACACACACACACACACACACAAACTACCAAAAGTACCTCAAGAATGAATAGAAAATCTGAATAGACTTATAACAAATAATGCGGTAGAATTAATTTAAAAAAACTTCCTAGGAGTTCCCATTCTCAGTGGTTAACAAACCCTACTAGGAACCATGAGGTTGAGGGTTTCATCCCTGACCTTGCTCAATGGGTTAAAGATTCCGCGTTGCTGGGAGCTGTGGTGTAGGTCACAGACACAGCTCAGATCCCGCGTTGCCGTGGCTTTGGCGAAGGCCAGCAGCTACAGCTCCGATTAGACCCCTAGCCTAGGAACCTCCATATGCAAAGAAAGGCCCAGGACCAGATTGCTTCACCAGTGAATTTTATCAAATGTTTAAAGAATTAACACTCATTTTCACAAACTCTTTCAAAAAATAGAAGAGCATAGAAGAACATTTCTCAACATAATCTATGAGATCAGTGTTAACTTGATACCAAAACTAGGCAAAAATATTACAAAGAAAGAATCACACAGACTAGTATTTCTTATGAATACAGATACAAAGGTCCTCCACAAAATACTAACAAACTTAATATAGAAACAGGTAAAAGGATTATACACTATGATAAAACAGGATTTCTGCTCCAAATTCAAGCTTTGTTCAACATATGAAAATCAATAAATGTAATATGTAGAATAAAATAAAGGACAAAATTCTCATATCAAGTAAGTAAATGAAAAAAAATCATTTGACAAAGTCCAATATCTTTTCATAATACGGATGCTTAACAAACTAGGAATAAAAGGGAATTTATTCAATTGATCAACAGCATATGCCAAAACATTATAATTATGTCACACTAATGATGAAATATGGAAGTTTTCCTTCTCAGATAATGAACAAGACAATGATGTCCACCCTTGCTATTTCTGTTAACTTTGCACTGGAAATTCTGGCCAGGAAAATTAATCAAGAAAAAGAAATAAAAGATGTTTAGACTAGAAAGGAAAAGGTCGTATTTGCAGATGACATAATACTGTACTTAGACAATTCTATGAAATACATGCGCATGCATGCACACACACATACACAAATGACTGGGGTAATTAACAAATTCCAAAAGGTTCCATGGTATAAAAACCAATATTCAGAAATTAGTTGCATTGCTGTACACTAATGATAAATAATATGAAAATAAAATTAAAACGATTCCATTTATGATAGCATTAGAACAATTAAATTCCTATGAATATAATTAACAAAATAAGTGCAATATTGTATACAGAAAACTATAAAACATCACTGAAAGATTAAAGTAGATCTAAATTAATGAAAATATATTTGTGTTCCTGGATTGTAAAAAAAAAACATACAATGTGAAAGTCGTGAGTTAAGGTTTTTGGGGGGCAAAATGAGGACTATAGCCTGGGAGGCTATAGTTTTTCAGATAGCTCTGAGAAACTGCTCCAAAGATGTGTGGGTAAGGTCTGTGTATACTGATTTTGGTGCAGGGGGAGGTGCATGCAATCAAGCACACATTTTGGAGAAAATTTGTTACTATTTCATGAAGACTGCTGCTAGTCACAAGGAACAGGCATCACCATGAAGGATTTTAGTGTTTTCTAGCTATGAGGAGATACAAGAATTAGGATCATAAAATCTTCTCCTGAAAATATTTAACTATCTTAAGATCTGTTCTGCCAGTTTTCCCAGAGCACAAAGTCCCTCATGCCTGACCTCCATCCTGAATGCTTTCAGGGGGTTTTGAGGGTCAGCAGCTTTGTGCTTTAATCCTTGTACAGATAGATGGCAAGTGCCAATCTCCAGATGATAGAATACTTTTAAGAGGGCAATGTTCCCCAAGTTGATCTATAGATACAGTGCAATCCCTATCAAGCTCCCAGATCCCTTCTCGTTGAAAACAAGCAAATCCAAAAACTCATATGGAAATACAAGGGACCCAGAATAGTAAAAATAATCTTGAAAAAGAACAAAATTGGAAGATTCATATTTCCCAGTTTAAAAAATCACTACATATCCATATCTACAGTAATCAAGACTGTGTGACTATTGCATAAGGGTCAACATATAAACCAAGAAACAAATTTGAGAATCCAGAACTAAAGCCATAAATCTATGGCCAATTGGTTTTCAACAAGTTTGCCAAAACAATTCAATGAGGGAAAAATAGTCTTTTTAATAAATAATGTTGGGACAACTTAATATTCACATACAAAAAAATAATAAAACTGGACCTCTGCCTCATAAAATATCCAAAAATTAACTCAAAATAAATAAAAAACTAAACAAAAAAGCTAAAAATTTTTTAAAATTCTTAAATTATAGGAGTAAATCTTCATTACCTTGGATTAGGCAATAATTACTCAGCTATGACACTGAAAGTACAAGCAACAGAAGAAAAATAAATGCATAAACTGGACTTCAAAAGATACTACCAAGAAAATGAAAATACCATCCACAGATTGTGAGAGATTTTTGTAAATCACATATTTGATGAGTCTAGTATTCAAAATATATAGAGAACTCTTACAGTACCTCAACAATAAAGAGGTAAATAAGTAAATAACCTAATTAAAAATGGGTAAAGTATTTGAAATATACACATTTCCAAAGAAGATACATAAATGGCCAATGGCCATATAAGGATGCTTAATGTTGCTAGTCATTAGGGAAATATAAATCAAAACCATAATGAAATTCTATTTCACATCCACTAAGTGGGCTATAACCAAAATACTAGAGCCCTCTGTGTTGCTAGAGGAATGTAAAATGGTACAGCTGCTTTGGAAAACAGTTTGGCATTTCCTCAAAAAGTTAAACATAGTGTTACCATATGGCCCAGCAATTCCACTCCTAGTTATATATCCAAGAGAACTGAAAAAATAGACTCACACAAAAACTTGTACATAAATATTCATTGCAGTCCACCTCAAAATAGCCAAAAAGTGGAAACAACCCAAATGTTCGTCAACTGATGAATGAATAAACAAAATATGGTGTATCCATGCACTGGAATCTTATTCAGCCATAAAATGAATGAAGTGTTTATACATGTAACAATATGGATGAATCTTGAAAAAATTATACTAAGTGAAAGAAGCCAGACACAAAAGGGCACATATTGTATTACTCCATTTATATAAAATGTTCAGAAAAGGCAAATGCATAGTGACAGAAAGTAAATTAGTAGTTGTCAGGGACTGAGGGAGAAAGGAATGAGGACTGACTGATAATAGGTATGAGGGCTATTTTGGGGGTGATGAAAATATTCCAAATTAGATAGTGGTGATCATCATACAACTTTGTAAATATACTAAAAACTACCGAATAACTCATTTGAAAGGGTCAATGTTATGGTTTATAAAGTATATCTCAGTAAAAAAAAAAGTTAAACATACATCTTCTCTATGCCCAGCAATTCCACTCTTATGTGCTCATCCAAGAGAAAATAAAGCATGTGTCTGCAAAAAGACTTGTATGAGGGTGTTCATGTCAGCTTTGTTCATGTCATCCAAAGACTAGATTTAGTCCAAATGTCCACAACCAGAAGAATGAATAAACAAACTGCAATAAACAAACTGTAGGATATTTATACAGTGGTATGCTATGAAGTAATAAAAGATAATAACTATAGCAATAAGAATAAATTTTAAAGCCATTAAATTGAATGAGAAAGGATAGGCTTAAAACAGTAAATACTACATAATTAATAATATATTTTCTTTTTTTTCTTTCTTCTTTTTTTTTTTTTTGGTTGCCTCAGCATCATATGGAAATTCCTGGGCCAGGAATCAAAGACAACCCCGGATCCTTAACCCGCTGAACCTCAGAAGAACTCCCATTAATAAAATTTCTGATGTTTAGTAACAGTCAAAATTAACATACATGGTGATACAAATGAGAAGTGTTTAAGGTTTTTCTTAGAGGGGAGTGAGGAAAGTGTTGAAGGTGATTAAAATTTTCTGAATATTAATTGGAATGGTAGCTGTATGGATGTATACATTTACCAACACTCATCACATTTTATAGTGAAGTGATATGTACTTCATGTATATAAATTTTACATGATTTTAAAAGTTAAAAATTTCTAAAGACTGCAACAAAACATGAAAGCAATAAGAGAGTTAGAATTCTCTTTAAACAGCTGTATAAATATCTAATTGACATAATAAACTAGAGATATTTAAAGTACATAAGTTGATGTTTTCAGGTGGACAGTAACACACAAGCAAGATATCAAGGGAGATTTTAGGGAAAGAAAAGATCTTAGAGGAAATGAGAAGTTTAAATGGATTAATCACAGGAGACTTGCAACTATGAAATTACATAGGCTTAGGTGCCCAAAGATTATAGCTGAACCTGTTCTAGAACGAAAGAGGAAGAAGTGGTAATTAATTGACCATTTTGTTTTAACTCTATCAGCTTACTCAAGCTTTAGGAGATCCCAGGCCTCACTCTTTCATCTCTTCTGTTTTCTCTTTTATCACACAGATAACCATACATCCCTGTCCTCCATCTTCAGGGATTCCAGTTGGTGGCAATGGGGGCAGAGTTGGAGATAGGATGGGACAAGGATAACTCCTCCCCAAAATGATGAGATCTTTCAGCCAATCTCAGAAAATCACAGCTCTTTCATAAGAAGAGGGTCAATGAGGCCTTCAATCTATGTTTCTTTCTGGACTTTCTCCTCACATCTCCATCACCATCCAAACATGAATCCAATATGTTTATTATATTCTATGATAAATGGTATATAATTACTCATGGCTTGAAAATAGTCCAGCAGCCCATGTGCCTGGATTTTAAGGCATGCCCCCGAGGGCTGGTTTTTAGCCTGGACACTGTGGTGCTGGCAAGAGGAACAGAGACCCAGGGTTCAGTCTCACCCTGAGTCCATGGATGAGCCCACATGATCTTCACCCAACAGGGGATGTTCTTCCCATAGCAACTCTGGCTTCCCGAGTTTTAATCAGCCAGATCACTTAAAACTATACTTCTCACATCTTCAGTTTGAGTCACCTTTTCTGGACAAAAACTCTTGCTTTATATTTAGCAAAAGTCACTGCAAAATTAAAACCAATAAGAAATCTAAAACAAAGAGGGGTGTGTTTCTGCTCTTGGGCTTAGAATTCTACTCTCCCATCATCTCCACCCATTACTTTAGCCCCCAAACCAAAACGTTTACTCCAATTCCACCCAAATAGGCAGCAAAGAGGACCCTTCCCTCTGAAGACTGCCTGGCTTTTGCTGAGGGATCACTCCTAGCCCTGGGGAATATCCCCCTGCTCCAAGAGAAGCCATTATAAAATTAACTGGCGATAAAACCAACCACAGGGGGATTGGGGGGCATTTGTCTTTTTCAAACGCCTTGTTGTTTTTGTCCATCTGGTTGCATTTAGTACAGAGGTATAATTTCCAGTGCTGCTCTTTTCTGGTAGACCATACAATTAAGGTATTTGAAAAACAAACAGCTCTTAACCACTTTAGGGTGAAGAGCTAGTTTAGCAATCTGTGACCCATTTTCCCTGGGCAAACACAGTACTATATCCAAGATGGTCAAAAAGCAAGAACCAAAAGTCAGGAATTACTATTTAATATAATAATTTAACATTTTCTGGCATTCCTCAGAGAAAAGAAAATGGGATATGAATAGGACAGAGAGAAAAGGCTGCTGAATAATTTATACTTGTTGTGGCTCTTCTCATGAATCCTTAATATTTTCTTTAGGGCTTTCACAAAATATATATATTTGGAATACACAGAAGGGAAAGACTCAGTGATGGTGGACCTATACTGGCTGACATTATGGTGGTATCAGGGAAAGAAGAATGACTTGGTCATATTCAAGAGCAGTGTGTCTGTCAATTTCTGAAAGCTGCTAGGTATCTACACTGCATTAAGTGTGCAAAATAATTGATACTATAGTTACCCATGTGTTCTTATGCTTATACTTGTGTCATGAGATTAATTTTAGTTTTAATAGTGCATTCTTTCAAATTCACTCTTCCATCTTACATGGGAAGTTCTGCACATATTTTTTCCATGATGCTCTGGTACAATCCATTTTTTAATCTTTTCAAATCTTTCTCTAGAGTATGAAATGACTGTGTGTGTGTGCATACAGGCACACACATGCACATGCACACACACACACACACATACACACTCACAAACACACACTGTTTTTTCTCTAAAGTGCAACTCACGGCTCAGTCATTAATGTTATTCACCAACTTTGATTCTGAATGACTTTTTTCTCCAAAAAATCAAATCTCACCCAAAAGGGATAAAGACATTCTACCAGTAAAGAAATTCAAAGGAATGTTCTTCAGATTTTGAGGGCCTTTTGCTAAGTAAGAGTCCTTGTTTTTGCTGTGTTCCCTAGAGACAGTGCTCCAAGAATTCTAAACCAGAACTTAGAAATGGAAGAAGTCATAACTCTCTTGAAATGCCACCTTTACCCTGGCAGGGCTCAGTTCCTCAAGGGCCTGCCTCATGTTCCCTCAATCCTGTCCTGACTTTCCCTGAGAAGAATCCTGATTCTTCTTCACTGAGAGATATGGGGAGTTCTCTCTAGGCAATAACACATCACCTACACTATGAAGGCATATGGGCAGACTGGAGATTGGCACTCAACTTCTGAATGCCAAGGAAGGTGTGTGCAGGGTGCATTTGTTTGTGTGGTTCCTAGTCCTGGTTTAGGTCTTCAGAGGTGGGACTATGTCATATTGGGTTTGTTGTTTTCTTATTTTTCCCTGTGTGGATTGCTTTTGGGGAATTAGGTGTGGGGTGATAGATGAGATAATCCATTAGAGTGGCAATGTGTTGAAATAAAGGTATTATGAGTTTAAATATATCATATGTTTTCTCTAATCCCTGATCTGCTCTCCCCATCCCCTCTATCTATGCATTCATTAATTTTCCATATAATACATATATATTAAGCCAGAATTTACTGGGAATTGGACTCTGGGTAATGAATGCCAAGGTGATTATGGACCCTCCTTGCCTTCAAGGGGGCTCATATTCTAGTCTCTCTTATTGTTTTTCACTGTCATTCCCTGCTCCTGGTTGTAGCTCATCACCATGAAGTATCAAATATGGCAGATATGAACATTCCCCTAGAAAAGAAATTTGTGAAAACTTAATAATTTGGCTTGAAAAAAAATAAAGGCTGTTATCTTGAAGAAGAAATCAAAGCAGAATAAAAAACAGCAAGAGGCTAAAAAAAAATACTTTTTGTTAAACATCAAAATTCCTTATGGAGGCAGAATCACCTTTCTCCCCAAAAGAGCTCCAGGATCTGAAGCACCTTGCATCCCCTTCCATTTCCACTGGATATGGTTCCAGGAGCTACATTGGGCGAGTGGCCTAAGGAGCCCCAGTGAGTTTTCCATTTGACAGTTTCCCAGATTTTGTTCATATTCTTTTCCACTCACTACCATTATTTTCCCCCTCTCTGCCCACCCAGACTACAGAGACAGTTCCAGGGCCCCCTCCCCACTCCCCACTCTTCCAGCCACCTGTGCAGCTGAGTTCTTCACACCCCTCAGCCAGCTGCTGAGTGAAGTCACAAGGTATTTTGGTCCCGATGACAGAGGTGCGAATGGCAGCTTCCACCCAACTCAGATGAGATCATGCATGTGAACGCTCTCAGCAAATTATAAAATCTTGACTAGACGAATGAAGAGGTGATTACTTTACAGCTCAGAAGCTCAGTGCTTCATTTACACAGCAGGTGTTCCAGAGGGAAATGATCATTTGTTCTTCCCCTGGGTAGGTCCATTTCCTTCCTTTACTGATGACATTTTCATCTCCTAGATCCACCTCTATTGAGGTGAGTCCAAGTGCTCAGGATACAAAGAAAGTCACAGCTAATTATTGATTACTCCCTGTTGCAAAATGTAAAGAGTTTGCCCCTTGCTCCCACAGGGCATTCAGTGTTACTAAAGATGAAAGCAGTAGGCTTTCCAATGAGTCTTCTCTGACAAGTGAGTTCTTATGTTTTGGAATGTCTACAGGTCACTCCATATGCTGTGTCTATAATGACTAAGTGAAGGAAACGCTTAACACATAAAACTGGCTAACTCAGGAAGAACTTGAAAGTAAGAAGGGCCTGTTATTTGGTTTTCCTAATTCCCCAGAGGGCCACTTGTCCTGGCCTGCATTGACATAAGCTCCAAATACCAGCTACTTGTCTCTATCTTTTCCTGTGCTAATTATTCCTCCACTTTATGAAGTAAATTAGGCAAATCGGATCATTCCCTCCCCTGTCTAAAATCTTTCCCACTGCCTAAGCCTAACTCCCAACAACTTAATTCGATGCACTGACCCACCCTCTACCCCAGCCATTTCTCTCCTGTCCCCATACCAAACATCCCAGTTCTCACCTTCCATCCTCTTTTATGGGATGATATGCTCATTCTCCTTATACATATCTCTTGTGGTTCCTCCAACACACAGTCTCTGGGCCTTTGTAACCTATCATTTCTGCTGTATGCTGTGAAGTTCTTCCTTGTTTCTTCCCGTAAAACTCTTATCTATTCTTCAAAATCCAGTTGAGACATCGCCTCTTCCATAGCCTCTTTCTTCACAACATCTGACCTTCCCTTTTCTCTGTTGTCTCTTCTCCATGTGATGACTCTGTCAGTGGATTTTATATACTTAATTAAAACATAAGAGCTCTACAGATGAGTCATGAACTCTGGAGTCAGACTGCCTGGATTTTAATCCTGCCTCTACTGTGTGATTTTGAGAGTTACCCAATTCTCTGTTCCTTATTTCATTCATCCATAAAATGGGGATTTAAAAATCATACTCACCCCAGGAGTTATTGTGAGAATTAAATGGGTAAAAGCTCAGAACACTGTCTGGCATAGAGTATGTGCTCAATAAATAAATGCAGTCACTCTTACTGTAAATTCACTTCTCTGCCCATCTGCCTCAGGATCAGCCCTAGCTCTCCTCTAGGATAAGATCTGGGATACTGAATTTGCCCAAAATGCATTTCTGCTCAGAGCCTTGGAATAGGTAATTTCTATTTTTTTTTTCCAGTTTATCTCTACACGTTTTAGCCTATAGCTTTGATTCCGGCTGCATAATTTCAGAACTTCAAACTCTATCTTGTCAGTGTCTGAGCCCTGTGCAGCCATTTTTTATTCAAAAATTTTCATTTCAAACCAATGACCCACCTAAACGTACTGTCTTCACTCTGGCCCTGGGTTCTTTCCCCATTTCCCCCTCTGAATTCATTTTTTTCCTTACTGCTTTTTCTATCTTCAGTCCCTCCTGCCTAGGGATTCAGTATTTAATTCTTACGGCTATGTGAACATTTGAATTTGGGAAGCTGGGAGTGGGAAAAGGGGGAGATTTTTCATGAAGTGAATGGGAAAGCAGAGCTCACACGGAGAGGAATGGTGGCCATCCTCATCCTGCTCCACATACTTTCAGCCTGTGGCAGACATATCACCCACATCAGAATCCTCTGGGACACTTTAAAATGCTTCCAGGCCACACACTCCAGCCCTTGAGAACCAGAACCAGCCCAGCAGTGAAGCCCAGGATTTTTCAGGTTAAACAAAACCCCAACAACCACCCCCCGCCCCCTGCCAAGGAATTCTGTGCACACTCACATTGCAGGGCTACTGGCTTAGAGTCATGAATTTAGATTCTGCTCCTGGTGTGAACTTGAACTGGCCAGAGTGAATGGGACAGCCTCTATTCTGAGCCTCTGTTCACACCTCCTCTCTTCCTAAATTCCCCACTTCCACTCCACATGTTGAATCCAATCCAGGAAAAACTGAGGATGGAAGCATCTTCCTACAGAGACAGAGTCACAAATTATATCGCATCCACCACATTTGGTTAAACCCACCCACCTCATGTCTGCACCTCCACCAAGAGGTGTGACTATGATTCAGAAAACCACATGCATAAATCTCTTCAACTGCCCTCACTTTATAGTCTTAGGTATGATCTCAGGTGATCTCTTCTTATAGCTTAATTTATTTTTAATTAACAAAGGTAACATGTGGAAATACTTTCCTTATAAGGAATTAAGGCCCAGCAGATAAACCTTAAGTTCTCCATGATCTTTATCCTTCCAGAACTCTCTCCAGAAGTAATTACTGTTACTATTTAGTATGAATCCTTCCAGAAACATTTCTGCATACCTAAATATATGAAAAATGTATACAGACAACACAGGGGAGTTGGGGCTCATTTTGTATTTAAAAAAAAATTGTAGCATATCATATGTATTGCTCTACAGTCTTTTTTTAAATTTTATTTGTCTGAAGTTTTGCCATATCCTCACAAAGCTCTACTTCATTAAAAAGAAAAGGCTACATCGCACTCTATTATATTACTTGTCTAGCACTGACCCTCATAATGGATTTTAGGTTTTTCTTATAAAAGGGGACTGCAGTAAACACACTGGCTGGTGACTCCTGTGTATTCAGGTGAGTTTATTTCTAGAAAGATACTAAGACATGAAATAGGGAGTAAAAGGCTACCCATATTTTAAATTTTCATAGATATTGCTAAATATCTTTCCAAAAGTCTACCAATTTTTAATATTTCCTCTCCTGTTAAGAAGTTACCTGACCCCCACACCTTGTCAGGTGTTCCTTGCTGGTTCATTTTTCCTACATTCTGGACTAGCAGAAACCATTAGCTATGATTCTTTTTCCATGTGGCTGTCTAAGTGTCTATAACAGTGTATCTGGACAAGTTGGGTGCAGTGGTGCTGCTCAGTAGTAAGGCACTCACCCAATCCATTTCAGAAGGCCATCCTGAGACAAAGACCTCATACCCATGCTTTAACAGAGTAAGTCCAGATCACATTAACTTCCATGAATGAGCCTGTCAAGCCATCCTCTGCACAAGAAAACAGGCAACTCATTTCTGGTGGATTTATTGCCTGGGCAATGCTGGGTGTAATGAATTTTAGATATGAATGCAGGCTTTACCCCTTGCCTCCAGGGAGGTTGTGACTGAGTCAAGGACGTAAGGCTAATGATATGCATAAAGCAGGTAATAAGGTTAGTCTATGGATGATTAAGTGCCAATGAGTTATAACAACTACAAGTGCACAGGAGAAAGAAGAGAATGTTCTTTGAGGACATACAGACCTTGAAAGCTTTAAGGAGCAAAAGAGAAGTGAGTAGGGCCTAAGTTGGTGTGAGGGCTTTTAGTGGAAAAATTAAATGGGCATTGAAGATGGGAAAACTACTAATGGCATGATCTGCCATAGGGTGTTTAGGAGGAGGGAAGTGCTGGCTGAAATACAGAGCTTGAGCAGAAAAGCAGGGAGAAGTAAGGTTTAGATGGATGGAGTGAGGTTAGATGGAGCAGGGTTATCTTAGATGTTAAGTAAATTTTAGAGCATTTGTTTATTACTTCAACAAGAATTGAAGTTGAAGTCAGTTTCTACTCACCAGTAGCCCTGGTCTCTGGTATCATGGTAGATAAAATACTGTCCAAAGGGTAGAAGTGGAAAGTCAGATGCATAAGAAAGGACTTAGTTAAACTGGTCTCCTGAATTATATAGTGAACATGGTTAGGAGCAGCCATGGGAAGAATTCCTGGTAGATACGAAAGCACTTCAGGGAATGAGAGAGTAAAGAAAGGAGATGTCTTTTAAGTGGGACCAATAAGAGATGCCTTCAAGGATACCAGTTTATAACCCAGATGTGGTGTGGGAAACTGTTTTTGCTCTTGGTGTATTTCTGGTCTTAAGTGCCTTTTCTGGCTTGTCCGTTATGTTAGGGTCTCTCTCTGTCTCTCTTCCTCTCCCTCTCTATCTCTCTGTCTCTCTTCTGCTATCTCTCCCTCCCTCCCTCTCCTTGCCTATAAACTCCTCTACATACCACCTTTCCCAACCATACAATGGTATGTTCTTGGTTGGAGGACTAACAATGAAAGGAAAAATGGATGGTAAGAGAAGCTCTCAATCTATGAAATATTCGGACTCCTGTGTTTCCCTCCATCTTTCCAATATTTATTAGATTCTTTTTTGGATGTCCTATCTTATCCTAAGCGTTCCCACTGTGGAGGTGGGATAAGGGAACAGCAAAGAACACAACACCATTGATAGTTTGAATTAAAGAGGAAGGATCTATTGCTGAAATAATTTGGACACCTAAGCGGCGTGCATTGACGGAAAAGGAAGAGAGGAGCTAAAAGTCATCCTCTTGATCCTCTTTCCTCTGAGCATATTTGCATGCACATCCATACCCTTCTCCAAGCACTCCTCCACCCATCCACCAAACAGCTACTTCTGTTCCTAGGGGACTTCATTCAGCATTTAACATTTATTGAGCAGCTGTTTAAACAACATACAATACATTGAGTTAGGTGCTGGGAAAAAGAGCAAGATGGATGAAACCCAGCTCCATCCTACACTGGAGCAGCTGGCTCAGTTATCTGCAGGGGTGTTTGGTGATTATCAGTGTTTATTTCAATATCAATGCAGCTGGTATATCACTGACTTTTCTGTCTCTGTCTCTCTCCATCTGTGCCCCATTTCTCTCTGTCTTACTCACCCTCTCACTTGAAAGGAGGTACACATAGAATGGCTTTCGCTGGTATCATGAGATATGAAATGCATACATAAATCTTTGCTCATGAAACATGACATTATCTAGATTGAGATCACAGATAGGAGGGAATGCATATCTTTCATAAAAGTTAAGTGTGTTAACATTTTTATTCCAAGTTACTCACTATCTCAAAGATTTATACTGTTTGGAGTCCAACTACACACATAGAAAGCTTGCTGGAAGAAAAAAAAAAAAGCTTTCATTTGCTTTCTGACAGGTGCTCAAAATGTTTGTGTTAGGCCAGTCATAGCCAGAAGAGCCAATTTTTGTTGCAAGGTAGAATTGTTTTGTTTGTTTGTTTTGTTTTTTTGGCAGTGGAAGCTGAAGGTATGGCAGGAATAGGAATTTTGTTCATGAAATAACTTGCCAAATGATTATGGCCTGGCCTTTCTTCATTGTGGCTGCACTGGTACTGGCTTCTGAATGCTTAACTCTCAGTGAGGAACCTGATTTTCCCCAAATTGGCTACAGGATGTGTTTTCCTAAGGAACCAGTAGTGCAAGTAAAGCAAAATGAAATCATTCTATAGGAACGTCCATTTCCTTCACAGGAAACTCCGTGGCTCCCCACAACTACCCCTTCCGCCTCAAGACTTGGATCCGAGCACAATAACAATGGGCCACAGTATGTTTGTCAAACTCTGGCTTATTCTCTCTTCAATAGTACCAGACCTGGGCCAGGTTGAGGTCCCCCCTTGCCACCTCATATTCTTTTTTCCTGCATCAGATGAACAAGGCACTCCTGTTCCTATTGAAATAACTTGGCCTCCTATGAGAAACTGCTTAGACAAAAAGATCTACATTTCTTCCAAAAGAGTGAACAGCAACTTTTTGGATATAGGATATTTGGGTAAATGAATTATTTATAGAAACGTATTTTTAAAGATATATCCGGGTTATATCACTAAGCAGAATGTTAAATATCAGTTAAAGGCACTGGCATAGTGATATCTTATTGGCTTAGGGGGTGGAAATTCTGGAATGGAAGGTAGGTACCCATTTTGTGTCTAAAAATCTAAGGTTTACAGAATATTTTCCTGCTCAAACAAATGAGGGATAGGATTGTGGATTATGATAAAATTACTTTTTCTTCTCTAGAATACTAATACTGTTGTAGCTTTCTAATTTATTTTTTTATAAGCAGATGCCATCAAGCCCTCTTAATTCAAAATTTGCTCAAGGAAACATTGAGCTGTATAGATACAGTGCTTTAGGCAGTTAGAGAAAGCCAGCCAAACTGCGAATGGAGGATTAGGAAGATTGGGAATTGTTCATGGAGTTGGGGTGAGGACATTTGAATTCCCTTCTGCCTAACTCCTCTCTACTCAAGCACAGAGCATCACACTAGTATAGGTATATCCAGCAAGAGACCTAGAGCTAAAAACATGAAATTATAATTATATTCATTCAAAAGTGAGAGCAAAATGCAACTGAGATTGATGATTGGCAATGTCGTTGTTTGCACACATATGTATTTGGATGAGTGCAAGCACATACATTTGGACTGAGAGCAGGCTTTCTACTGAAGCACAGGCCAGGGTAGTATATTTACCCCAACTTGGAAGCAGAAGAGAAAGCTGGATGGAGGAAGAGTGAGGAGCTGTGCAAAAACATCTGGTTCCCTAATCTCAATGAGTACCCAAAAGGTACTTAAGGAAAACTGGGAAGCACCGTTGGTAGAATGGTTACACATATTCTCAGTCAATCAGCATGTGGTTGTGGACTCTTATCCAAGTTGAGATGCATCAAAGCTGTCAGGAACACAAGTGGTCATCAACCTAGAAGGGTTAGAATGGCCATTTTCAAAGACTCAAGAAATTGAAGAGCTGTAAGAAATTCTATTACAGAGAATTTAGAGGACTAACAGTTTTGTCAGCTCACCTGTTTCTCTTGCCTATAGCTCTGTGCCTCCCATGCTTGCTGTCTTCTTCCTACATCTTGGGTGACACCATGCACCATCTTTTAGTACACTGTCCCATAACTCCCAATATGTCAGGGATAAGGACAGAGAGATCTTCCTGATGGTTCCTGACTGTGATTGATAGTACAATACCTTAATAGCCATCATCTTTAGATTGTATGTACTGCATTTTCAACCCAAGTACAATATAGATTATCAGAGTTGAGCAAGGACTGAAAAAAGAACTTCATGATGCCTGCACTTTGAGTAAGCTGAGAGCAGAGGAAACAGTATGGTGGGGAAAGGGAAGGAAAAAGAAGAAAATATTGTTACACTGTAGCTTGCTTTTCATTTTGTACCCAGACCAATGAGAAGATGCTGATAGACTAACATGAGTTTCCCTTATGTGTCTTGGTAATATTAAAGGGACTTCTGGTAGGTATAGCAGCAGTAGTGTCCACTCTGCATGAATTATGCTAAGAGAACTGTTCAGAATGGAACTGGAGAGATTTGCTTCTCTCCTGACTCAGATTTTGCGGTACAGGTGCTTCACAGTCCATGTAACCAATAGGTCCCATTCAGTCCTACTGAGTGAGAGATGGAGAAAGAGAAAACACCCCCTTGTGAATTGAAGGTTCAATGCCACAGGCTTTCTCATCATAGCTGAAAGATTTGCAAAGGAGATGTGGGATAACAGTTGCTTACTTAATCTGATTGACCAGACCATATACATTCAGAAAAGGTCAGATGAGAACCCTCTTCAGCAAATGCCCAGAGTTTAAGGCCAAATACAAGCCCACCTAACTCTTGGAGACTATAAGTATTTCAAGCAGGTGGGATATTTACAAAGAAAGAGTTCGGGAGAAACACTCACAAATATACACCATTCATGTATGTGAGTAAAGCCAGATAAATCTTACTTTAAAAAAAAAAAGGGGTATTATGGAAAAAAAAAGAATCATTTAAGAAAAAGAACAGAGTGAAAGAGGAAGAAGAGTCTGGTGGCCTGGAACTCCAATGTCCTGCTTCATGTCCATCAGGATTTAAGGATAGAAAACTGAATCCTGGGAGAAGGAAACAGTGACTTTGACAGAATCAGTGCATTATTTCTCCCATCACTTTCAACGCCTACAAGCTGGTAGCCATTTGTCATTGACCAGCCTTTCTGCATTCCATTGGTGGCAAGCTGTCCATCAATACCCCTGAATGGAAAATTTTCGGCGGACTGGAAGCTATCCTCACTTTGGCAAGTGGACAATGCCAGTTAGCTCAGACTTTCCTCATCAGATTTTGAACACCTGGCCACCATTTCTCCCAGTGAATACTCATATCCATGGTGGATTAAAGAGAGATTGCTATGTTCTCCAACCCTAAGTGATTAGAATAAGACGAATACCAAACTGGGAGAAAAAATGTGGAAATACAAAGGGAGGAAGTCATAGCCAAGTCTCAGTAGCCAGATAATACCATGAAATAAGCCAAGGAATGAATCAGACTGAAAATTAATTTGGGAGAATCCACCATGCCTGGTAACATGGCAGCAGTCCCCAAAGCAGTAAGCTAATTTTGCAACTACAGCATTCCAATGCCACCATCAATTCTGTACGCTAGAAACCCTACAATTTCTTCTTGTACTCTCCCTAACAGGCAGATACCCAACTGGCATTGGAATGATGAACCCAATTATTCCAATCTAAAAAAAATCTGCAAGATGCCAATTATTATTATTGCCCACAAAAAGAAGAGAGTCAAAGAAACAGAATAACACTTTTGAGCCAAGGAATGCCAAGGATTGCCAGCAGCCATCAGAGCTAAGAAGATGCAAGGAGATATATTTTCCTAGAGCATTCAGAGAGAGCGTGGCCCTACCAACACTTTGATTTTGAATTTCAGCTTTCAGAATTGTGAGGAAATCATTTTCTTGTCTTTATGCCACAAAGTTTGTGGTAAGTAATACAATTCTTCTCTTCCCTGCCCCCTATGGAAATATTTTCTCAAAAAAGGCATTGATGGTGGCACACTCTTCCCTGGAGAAGCCTACAAATGAATGAGATCAAGAAGGGACCAGGCATTAAGGCTGGGAAGAAAGTTCTGCTGGAATGTCCATCCTCAGCAAGGCATTCAGGCCACTCTGTATTTAATGAACTTTGAAATTTCTCCATAAAGCTTTTACTGCTGATGGGCCATCCCTACTCAGCAAATATGTAAGGAAAAGACAAGGATAGATATAACTAACTTTACTGAAAGATTATTATATGCCAGGCACTGGTCTATGTGCTTCACATGCAATAACTCATCAAATCTCTGCAACAACCATCTAAGGAGGGGATGATTAGCACCCTTACATTGTGGGTAAAGAATTTCCCTCAAAGACGTATGTTAACTTGTTGAAGGTCAGAGTTAGTGAGTAGTAGAACCAGTATTGTACCCCAGGAAGTTCCTGAGTGACTATCAAAAGTTTAGAGACTGGGTGGCTTCCAGATCTTGGCTTTGTAAATAATGTTTCAGTGAACAGAGGGATGTAACATGTAGCCTAAGAAATATGGTCAATAACATCATAATAACTTTGCAAGGGACAGATAATTAGGCTTATCAAAGTCGTGATCTCATAATGTATGCACATATCAAATCACTAAGTAGTACACCTGATTCTAATATAATATTGTATCTCAATCATATTTCAATAACAAAAATAAATTTTCACCTATAAAATATTCAGAGACTAGGGCTTCTGAATCCAATTTGGTATTCAACTAGGAATAACTTCCCTTAGGGCCTGGACAGATGCTGGCCCAGTAGCATGACACTCACTGCCTCACCTGACAGTCCTTCCCCGCATAGGAAGATCTGAGTCAGAAGTTTCAGCTCCAATGCCTTAAGGAACTGGACAAGGAGTGTTAGTGGAGGAGGTAAGGAGGATGGCCATGACCTACAGGGACCAGGCCATCTGAGGGTGTTCATGACCAAATAAACAAAGAAGCAAACACTGGGGGAGACAAAGATTTCAGCCACTGAGCTGGTCTCAGAGGAACTCTTGATCAGATTCACTGCAGCTGAAGGAAGCACCCAGCCCAGGACCCAGAGCTGTGTAATCGAACCCTGGCTGGCTGTGTTGTTGGACCCAGAGATCATGGGGTTGGACGTCACAATGGCCTGACCTCAGTGGCCAGTGAAAGATCAGGAAAACAGAAGACAAGAGGGAATAATGGGAGGAAGAGAGGAGGAGAGTATGCTGTGTCACCGTCTCTGATTATTCTAAGCAGCAGCATGGGCAGCTTTGTCAGTTTTCAAGTTGTTTCCTCCCATGATTTCTTTTTTATCCTCCCACCACTCAGGTCTACTGCAGGTTTCATATTTGCTAGCTCAGGAGAATTGTTTTCATGCTGTCATTTTCAGACTATAGACCCTTGGAAGAGACTTGGGTTTGATGACAGAGGGGTAAAGACCATGGGGTGATGTTCTATTTTGCATTCACTTGGACCCAGATTAGTGTTGGCCTTCAAAGGATAAAGAGGGAAAATAATAGCAATAAAACTTGAGTGAAAGAGAAATTGAGATTTTGAGAACAAGGCATGACTGGCAATTTTGATGGATAAATTAATAAGCCTCTTGCCTGAATAACATAGCCCCTGATGATAGATTTACTCTGGAGCTTTCTTTGTTCCTAAGGCAGACAGTGGTCCACTTACCTGAACAACAGTTTTTACATAGGATATGGACAGTCACATTTGCAGACCAGATTTTCCTAGACCCATGCTTCCTGTAACAAGCGTTTACTTTTTTTAGTGGAGTGAAGGAACAATCCCTAATTTCCGAAGCAAACTCACTGAAACATGATCTGGGCCTGGCACCAAGTCATCATAAGGCCCAAACCAGAAGAAGCCTAAAGATGAAAATGAGAGGAAATTATACCAACAAAAACATATATCTCTTACTACTATTTATGTCTGTCATAAAGATTTCATTGATTGTCATAACATCATATGCACTCAAGAGAGCAGATACCACAAGAGCCAAAATCCATGATTTTTCCCAACCACCAAGCGCCAGCCGTAAACCAAGATATCCTGGTTCAGCATTACTGCTTCTTATAGGCAGCTATTCCCAGGTTGCATCTGAAGTTGGACCAAAAATATGAGCATGATAAGCGTGAAGCTGGTAGATTTGTTTGGCTCCTGTTCAGATTCAAAACCGTGGGCTTTTCCTGAAAATGTGGACATTATTGTGATTGGACTTGGCAAGTCTAATTTTCAGTTTTCTGTCATAGAAGGAAAGATTCTGATTTAAACATGAACTCCAGTCAGGGATTATGTGTTGTACTCTTTTATCTCCAAGAAGTAGTCTAGTGGTTGCCCTCTGATGTTCTATAACATGTTAAGTAAATTCATGAATATTGGTGGTATATGTTCTCTTCTCCCTATCCTGTCTCCGAACATGACAAACTTATGTGTGTGCACGTGCGCGCGCACACACACACACACACACACACACACACACACACACACACAGAGTCCTCTACCTGGAATGGCAGCTTAAGATCTATGACAGATCTTGCACTAAGGGAGAAGAATCAAAGAACGGAGAGACATTTTCCAAATCTTCATGCTGTTCAGTTCAGCTCAGATGATTTGGGACAGAATACTGTTCACATGTGACAACATTTTGCCAGAGAATCCCTGGGTGCTTCTTTTCAGGAACCCAGCACAACATCCTACCTGGACAAGGTTCCAGGTACTGAAAGGTTGAGAGAGAAACTCTACCAGTGTATGAACTTTAGCAGGGATTCTCAGCATTTTAAAGGAGATAATTGCTATGATTCATTATTTTTTTCCTTTAACAAAAAACACTTTGGCAGCAATAAAGTCAAAATTAGGGGTGTAAGGTTAATGAAAAATTAGGGATTAAATTTCCATTTCTTAAGGAAGTTTGACAGTGAACAAAAAACGTGCACAGAGTGTTCGTCAATGTTATCATTCATAATGAGAGCTGAAATGACATCATGACTCACACAAAAACTAAAAGACACAGATCTGTTGAAAAATCTTGTTATCCCTCTCAAAAGTTAGAGGTTATTTTAGAAAGAATGTGCCTAGAGATGGAAATTTAACATATGCAGTTACAGTGTATTTATATATCGTTCGGAGTAACATAATTTTCATTTAGATTAACTGATTCTTCTAAATTCATTTTCCTCACTTTTGATTCCAATTTCCTTATGTGTTTATGAGAAAAGAAAGTAGGCTATTGGACATTGGCTTCATTAACAGAGGGAAAACTAGGCCAATGATTAAAGGAAAGCAATTTTATATAAATGTCATAGATATTTCCAACAGAAAATCAGTGAATTCCAGTTATGAGTTTTTAAATTCAATTCATGGAATCAAACTAAAACTCTTTAAAGTTCATTCTGGAGTTCCCATTGTGGTGCAGCCGAAAGGAATCTGACTAGTAGCCATGAGTATGCAGGTCTGATCCCTGGCCATATTCAGTGGGTCAGGGATCCGTTGTAGCCTTGAGCTGTGGTGTAGGTTGCAGAGCAGACACAGCTAGGATCTGGCATTGCAAAAAAAAATTCATTCTGTTAAAAGTGAAACATCTGATGTAATTGTGAATGCTGCTATAAATTTGCTTTAAAAGGGCAATATTGGTTGCCAAGGGGGAGGGGGATGGAGTGGGATGGATGGGGAGCTTGGAGTTAATAGATACAAACTATTGCCTTTGGAATGGATTAGCAATGAGATCCTGCTGTGTAGCACTGGGAACTGAGTCTAGTCACTTATGATGGAGCATGATAATGTGAGAAAAAATAAAGTATACATGTATGTGTAACTGGGTCACAATGCTGTACAGCAGAAAAAAATTGTATGGGGGAAATAACAATAAAAAATTTTTAAACAAAGAAGATAAAGTAAATTTTTGTTATGATTCTATAAATACAAATTACATTGTATTATTTATACAATGCAAATCCTATAAATACAAATTTTATTATATTTTATTTTATTTTATTTTTTGTCTTTTTGCCATTTCTTGGGCCGCTCCCATGGCATATGGAGGTTCCCAGGCTAGGGGTCGAATTGGAGCTGTAGCAACCGGCCTACACCAGAGCCACAGCAACGCAAGATCCAAGCCATGTCTGCAACCTACACCACAGCTCACAGCAACACTGGATCCTTAACCCACTGAGCAAGGCCAGGGATCAAACCCACAACCTCATGGTTCTTAGTTGGATTCATGAACCACTGTGCTATGACGGGAACTCCCAGTATAAATACAAATTTTAAATACAAATTATATATACTCTTTGGAGTATACTCTAAGAATACACACACACATACACACACATATATATATATACATATATACATATATATATATATATATTCTATACTCCAAAGTAGATGCAGAGAATGTCATGGTAATAACAATGTTATTACCAAAATAGGAAGTCAGTGGAATAATCATATATTGAAATTGGTTGAGATGTACAGATATTCACAATTTTGTTCAAACTTCAATATTCCAATATTTATTTATTTATTTTTTATTTACTTATTTTTATTTTTTTAATTGCTATTTCCTCAATACAGTTTTTTTTCTACTGTATAGCATGGTGACCCAGTTACACATACATGTACACATTCTATTTTTGCACATTATCATGCTGCATAAGTGACTAGACATAGTTCCCAGTGCTACACAGCAGGATCTAATTGCTAATCCATTCCAAAGGCAATAGTCTGCATCTATTAACCCCAAGCACCCCATCCATCCCAATCCCTCCCCCTCCCCCTTGGCAACCACAAGTCTATTCTCCAAGTCCATGAGTTTCTTTTCTGTGGAAAGGTTCTTTGTACCATCTACTAGATTCCAGATATAAGTGATATCATATGGTATTTATCTTTCTCTTTCTGACTTACTTCACTCAGGATGAGAGTCTCTAGTTCCATCCATGTTGCTGCAAATGGCAGTATTTTATTCTTTTTTGTGGTTGAGTAGTGTTCCATTGTGTAGATATACCACCTCTTCCTAATCTAATCATCTGTTGATGGACATTTGGGTTGTTCCCATGTCTTTGCTATTGTGAACAGTGCTGCAATGAACGTGTGGGTGCATGTGTCTTTTTCAAGGAAAGTTTTGTCTGGATATATGCCCAAGAGTGGGATTGCTGGATCATATGGTAGTTCTATGTATAGTTTTCTAAGGTACCTCCATACTGTTTTCCATAGTGGTTGTACCAGCTTACAGCCCCACCAACAGTGCAGGAGAGTTCCCTTTTCTCCACATCCTTTCCAGGATTTGTTATTTGTGGATTTACTAATGATGGCCATTCTGATTGGCGTGAGGTGGTATCTCATGGTAGTTTTGACTTGCATTTCTCTAATAATCTGGATGTTGAGCATTTTTTTATGTGCTTGATGGCCATCTATACATTTTCCTTGGAAAAAATGTCTATTCAGGTCTTTTGCCCATTTTTCACTTGGGTTATTAGCTTTTTTGCTGTTGAGTTGTATAAGTTGCTTGTATATTTTAGAGATTAAACCCTTGTCAGTTGCATCATTTGAAACTATCTTCTCCCATTCTGTATGTTATCTTTTTGTTTTCTTTTTGGTTTCCTTTGCTGTGCAAAAGCTTGTCAGTTTGACTAGGTCCCACTGGTTTATTTTTGCTTTTATTTCTGTTGCTTTGGGGGACTGACCTGAGAAAACATTTACAAGGTTGATGTCAGAGAATGTTTTGCCTATGTTCTCTTCCAGGAGTTGGATGGTGTCTTGTCTTATAATTAAGTCTTTAAGCCATTTTGAGGGGTTTTTTTGGTGCATGGTGTGAAGCTGTGTTCTAGTTTCATTAATTTGCATGCAACTGACCAGGTTTCCTAGCAATACTTGATGAAAAGACTGTCTCTTACCCATTTTACATTCTTGCCTCCTTTGTCAAAGATTAATTGACCATAGATGTCTGGGTGTATTTCTGAGTTCTCTATTCTGTTCTATTGGTCTGTATGTCTGTTTTGGTACCAGTACCACACTGTCTTAATGACTGCGGCTTTGTAATAGTGCCTGAAGTCTTGGAGAGTGATGCCTCCTGCTTGGTTTTTGTTTTTCAGAATCGCTTTGGCAATTCTGGGTCTTTTGCGGTTCTATATAAATTTTTGGATTGTTCGTTCTAGCTCTGCAAAGAATGTCGTGGGTAATGATAGCGATTGCATTGACTCTGTAGATTGCTTTGGGTAGTATAGCCATTTTTACAGTATTAATTTTTCCAACCCAGGAGCATGGAATATCTTTCCATTTCTTTACATCTTCTTTAATTTCCTTGATTAACATTTTATAGTTCTCAGCATATAAGTCCTTTACCTCCTTGTTCAGGTGTATTCCCAGGTATTTGATTTTTGGGGGTGCAATTTTAAAAGGTATTGTACTTTTGTATTTCTTTTCTACTATTTCATTGTTAGTATATAGAAATGTGACTGATTTCTGAATGTCAATCTTATATCCCGCTACTTTGCTGAATTTGTTGATCAATTCAAGTAGTTTTTGGGTTGAGTCCTTATGGTTTTCTATATATAGTATCATGTCATCTGCATACAGTGATAGTTTTACCTCTTCTCTTCCTATTTGGATGCCATTTATTTCTTTTGTTTGTCTGATTGCTGTGGCTAGGACTTCCAATACTATGTTGAATAACAGTGGTGAGAATGGACATTCTTGTCTTGTTCCAGATTTTAGTGGGAAGGCTTTCAGCTCTTCTCCATTGAGTATTATATTTGCTGTGGGTTTGTCATAAATGACTTTAATAGAAATATAGGCTTTCCTTAAAAAAGAAGAAGAATCTCAAATCACAACTTAACCCAACACCTAATGAATTAGAAAAAGAAGAATAAATGAAACTTAAAATCAGCAGAAGGAAGGAAATCATAAGGATCAAAGAGGAAATCAATAAAATAGCAATTTAAAAAACAACAGAAGAAATCAATAATACCAAGAGCTGGTTCTTTGAAAAGGTAAACAAAATTGACAAACCTATGGCTAGACTCACCAAGAAGAGGAAAGAAAAAACCCAAATAAACAAAATAAGAATTGAAAAAGGAGACGTCACAAAGGATACTACAGAAATTAAAAAAAAACTATGAGAAAATGCTATGAACAATTGTATGCCAACAAGTTTGACAACCTAGAAAAAATGGACAACTTTCTAGATGCTTATAGCCTGCCAACACTGAATCAAGAAGAAAAGGATCAACTGAACAGACTGAGCATTAGAAGTGAAATTGAATATGTCATAAAAACACTCCCTACAAATGAAAGTCCAGGACCAGATAGCTTCATAGGTGAATTCTACCAAACATACAAAGAGGAACTTCTACCCATCCTCCTTAAACTTTTTCAAAAGGTTGAAGAAGGAACACACCCAAAGACATTCTATGATGCCACCATCACCCTAATTCCAAACCAGACAAAAATGCCACCAAAAAAGAAAACTATAGACCAATATCTTTGATGAATATACACACAAAAAATCTCAACAAAATTTTAGCGGTCCGAATCCAACAACATATGAAAAAGATCATATACCATGATCAGGTGGGATTCATCCCAGGTGCACAAGGATGGTTCAACATATGCAAATCAATCAACATCATACACCACATCACCAACATTTAAACACAATACTGTAGCCTGGAATATTTTTGTAGAACCAAATAATAAGAACTTGGAGTTCCCTCATTGTCTAGTGTTAAGACTTGGTACTTTCACTACTGTGGCTGTGGCTGGGTCTGAGAACTGAGATCCCTCATCAAGCCCCTGCATGCTTCAGAAATAGATAAATAAATAAATAAATAAAGACCTGCTAAAAAAGCTCATGATGATGGGGGTATATGAGAGGAACATAGGAGTCAACACAAATGGCTCCCTATGTCCAATGTTAGAACTTGAGCAACAAAGTAAATAACACAATATTGGGTTATAATCCAAAGTACAAAATAAATAAATGATTGGCTAAATAAATAAGTGGTGAATAGAAGACAAATATTTCTCATAAAATTCCAAATAATTTATTTAGATACTTCCTTCTACGGAGGAGCGTAACGCCCCACTACTTCTGCCACTGAGCGTGAGTTCCACTTAATGTTTGATTTCCAAAGACTAGACCATGGAAAGGGAAAAAAGATGCTTTTCCATAGAGAACCCTGGCAAAGACTAAGTTTATCAAGCAACAAAGGTTAACTTCACCAGTGATGTCATGTTGATAGTATGCGTACATGTATGTAGTGATGGGGAGGGTACTTCACTTCTGCTGTCTTCCTCCCAACACCCACAATCCCAGACTTATCATAAGAAATATGTCAAACTCAAATTGAAGGACATTCTGGATCCAAAACCTCTGAAGGAATAATAAAAATTATCATAGACCATAGGAGACTAAAAAGATATAACAAAATGTAATGTGGTGGCTTGGATGGGATCCTGGGCCAGAAGAGGGATATTAGTCAAAAAACTAGCTAAATCTTAATGTTTAGAGAGTTCATTTAATAGTAGGTTGGTTTCCTTTGTGACAAATGTACCAAGATTTTGTAAGATATTAACAATGAGAAAATTTGAATGAGTATAGGAGAACTCTTTGTACCATCTTTGCAACTTTTACAACAGTCAGAAAGAAAAAGACAAGTACCATATGATATCACATATCTAGAATCTAATATATGGCACAAATGAATTTTTCCACAGAAAAGAAAATCATGGACTTGGAGAATAAACCTGTGGTTACCAAGATGGAGTGGGAGGGAGTGGGATGGAGTGGGAATTTGGGGTTAATAGATGCAAACTATTGCCTTTGGAATGGATAAGCAATGAGATCCTGCTGTATAGCACTGGGAACTATATCTAGTCACTTATGATGGAATATGATAATGTGAGAAAAAAAGAATGTATATATGTATGTGTGACTGGGTCAACTTGCTATATAGTAGAAAATTGACAGAACACTGTAAACTAGCTATAATGGAAAAAATAAAAATCATTAAAATAAAAAAAAGGTGGGAAACATTTCCACAGATTCTTCTAAAATGAAAAGTTTATTAAACATAGCAGTTGTAGTGGGAAGCATTTAGAAGTATTTTCATATACACACAGAGAAATTCCACTGCAAATTTTTGTGAAAGAGCTGACACTGAGTACAAAACAATGATTTAGCGTGGAGAACACACATTTACTCTTTGCTATTCTCATGAGTCAGAGTTTAGGAATATTTAATCTGTTAGGGAGTAATTTAGTAAATCAACTTAAAGGCCTTTAGGTTTTTTTGAGATCAAGCTTTCTAAATTTTGTTTGTATTTGACTCAAAATGTATTGAAAGTGTCTTATTAAGGTCTTCAATGAGTAGAAGGCCAATTAAATGAAGATTTATCATTTTCAATGATATAATATCAGTATATAGAGTTTTTATTGAATTTTAATTGTTGATGATGAAGATTACAAATGGGAAGACATTGAAACATATCCCATTAAAATAAAGGTGGGGACTAAACAAATTATGAGAGTGAGAGAGCAAAAGAGAAGACATTTTTCCATGGGATGAAATATATAGGACATACATAATCCAAAAAAAATGCATTTTTTGTTTACCTAAAAATCAGTTTTAGTTGGCATTCTTGTGTTTTCATGTGTCTAATCTGGTGAACCCAATCAGAGAGAAGACTGGCTTTCAACCCAGCCTCTTCAACAAACTTCTGTTAGCCTCGTTCTGTGTTAGGTATTAGGGATAAAAACATTAAAAGTCATGAACATATCACTGAGAGACTCCAGTCCCTAAGAATGTACTGTGTGGGCCTGGAGGGATCACTTAACTTCTCTGAACTCCATGTTTTCACCTGTAACATGGGGAATATTGTAGTCCAAGGCTGATTTGTTCACACATGGAGCTCTGAGTGTGAAGGAATTTGGAAAAGTCTGAGCTCTTAGACAAACCTGTTTCCCTTACTTCCACAAGCATCTCTGGCAACACTGAAACTAGGTCACATTTGTGGACCAAGTCCCCTCTGTGTGTCCTAATGGGTCCAATAATTTTGCCAGATTGCCCTGCTCTGAAGAGCCAGCCTCCTCTCCCATCTCCTCTCCATCTTGCCAAAGCTACTCCCCTAGTCAGAAATCCATCCCTGGAAAGAGGCAGGATGGGTTCAAAGCCAGGAGCAGCAGCAAACAGACCCACAGAGATAACACCACTTTTGTGCCAACATTGTTCTCTGGTGGGGAGAATTATGGAAAACAAGTAAAATAGCTGGACTAAGCCAGTGACCTTCTCTAAGTACCCTGAATTTCATGTTACACACCACTTAGGAGGTGTGGAACTCTTGAGTGAGTACACCACACTAAAATGCCTGCTCAGAGTCATTGTATCTGGGGTTCAGATGGGCCTGAAAATCCTGTTCCACAAAGTCCCCATGGAGAGAGAGACCAGGTATTTCCCATCACCTCTTCCAGCTCCTCTACATCCACTGCAAAGCTGATCAGGTTCTAGTTAGAAGTTAGAAGGTGTAAACGTTCTACTAGTAAAGACATTGACATCTAGTTGGGGAGGTAGAATCCATGCAGTACTACCTTATATCGCTTTGTAGAAAAGATTTTTATGTGGTAAGCAGCAAGGTGATCACCGTCTTGACCTAGAAATCTAATATGATGATTGCAATAGAAAATTATTTTTTCTTAAGACAAGATGCTGCACAGATTAAAGAAGGCTGCTAAACCTGATTTTTCTTGTTCTGGGTAGAAAAATCTTTACTTCAATGTGTTCTTAGTTTGAACAAAGCTAGAGAGGTTGTTCTACTCAAAAGTTATTAAAGTTGACAAAAGTATTTATTAGCGCTGCATTTCAAACATGGAATAAAACTTTGACAACTATTTCAGCACAAAGTATAAAAGGATATGGCTTCCAGTCACTGGAGATCTCGTAGTCATTCCCCAGCAACTCGTTACCCAGGGTTGATGAAAATGCTTGATCAGGATCCAAGGGAAGTCAATGCCAAGGGCAGAAGGGATTTCTCTACTTCCAGACCCTGCTACAGTGGAACCTTCTTTGTCACAATCACAGCCCTCCTGACCCCTGTTGTGGACTCAAGAACTTGGATTTCTTCCCTGGCAACCCTAACTACCCAGTCTTTGCTGATATCATTACTCAACACTCAATAGAGTACAAAGCTTTTTATCCCCATTGTCTTCTATATAAGGTTTTCTTCTCTGAAATACTTGCTAAGATGCTCCATTAATTTAGGAATGGCTTTTGCCTCCCAAGCCCAGGTCTTGGTCTTGGTCCATACTCTTCAGTGACAAGCAGGAAAAGGCAGATTGGTTACCCATCACCTTCTTGCTATCTTCCATCCATATAAATGCAATTCTCTTTCTCTATCTTCCCTTCTACTACTTCTATTATCATGTCAAAAAGAATCAACTTGACTTGTTTTCATCACATTAGGAGTGAATATTTAGGATAGTCTGCTAAAATACAAGCCATGGCCAGGAACATGAGATTTGCTGTGGGAAGCCCTGGGGGAACTAGAAAATACTGGTCATTCATTCTCACAGTACATCCAAGGGAGTCAATAGAGGGATGAAGAGGATATGAACAGAGAAAATGGTATTTTCAGATGAGAATTCCCAAATAAAGAGACATGCACAGATGTTGATTTAGTCATTAGAATAACTGCCCTGAGAGGGGTGTATGTGTGTGCATTTGTCTGTCTGTCTGTAATATGTATTGTCCACCATGTGCTAGATATTACATGAAATATGTGTTATATGAATTATATTCAACAAATGCCTAAGACAGTTATATAATTATCAGGCCTATTTTATAGAAGGCAAAAAAATGTCCAGAGAAGGTAATAACTGTATGAACTTGGATAAAGTTCCTTACATGGAAAGCTAAAATATGAAACTCTTAACTACAGTACAGTCACTTTTGGAAGTTTGTAGTAAAAAAAATCATGATGACCTCTTTATGCAACTTCTCTGCAAGCCATTGAACTCTACCCACATAGCAGTGCTAACCAGTCCATGCATACCTGATGCAGTCTGTGTTAGCAATGCAGGGCTGCTTACTTTCTCTTATCTGTACTGTCTACTCAGCCAGGAACACTGGGCAGAGACTGGGGCAACTATCCTATCAGCTGTCACCTGACCTGCAGGTAGAAACATTCCAAATACAAGGTAGAAGCAATTTTAGCAGGATGTAAAAAAGGAACTTTCCTCCCTGGAGATTTGAGTGACATCAGAATGGATTAGCAAGAGAATCATATCATCTACCTTCCAGGGGAACTTTAAAAATAGCGGCAGCCTCTTCCTGCTGAAATGGAGGTAACAGAATATCTGGGCCACGTCTGTACATGATGCCTAATCAGTCATTGCAATGCATCAATACAGGAAGTAATGCAATTTAGGTCAATACTGCACAAAGTCAAAGCAATTTGACAATTGCCAGTTTGACTGGCAAATCTTGACAGCAGGTAATTTGCTTGCTCATCTGAATCATAGGACTCTAATTGTTCAGGTCAGTTGTCTAGCATTATCAAACTAAACATAATACTGCTGAGTTACTGTTCCACTTTGCCCCAGGCTGTGGAAAGAACTTGGTGTCATTGTACTCATTCATTCATTCATTAGGTATCTACTACTTTCTATAAACTGATGCGCTGCACTGGAATCACAAGATAAATAAGATGTGTTCTTCTTCATCATCATCAAGAAGCTCATAATTCAATGGTCTGGATTTTAGTCCCAGTTGTAATATGAATAGTTTCATGCTCTGTTTAAGTGATTTGACCTATTTCTGCATCTGATTTCTAATCTATACCATGAGGAAAGTTGTCTGAGCCCGTTGCCTGGGATGGACACCAACTTATGAAGCTATGTACTTTTGATGTCATCTATTCAACAAATGTTTGCTAGCATCTTCCATGTTCCAGCCACTGTGTTTTGAAGAGATAATGTGACCAAGGATGCCAATCCTTTCCTTCAAGAAGCAAGAGGGAAGAATATTGAGGTTGGAGAATAAAATACGATGATGTGCAATGTTGCATTGTGGGGGTAGATGTGAGGCATAAGTGGTAGGGGAGGAGTCAAAGAATAGGCTTTCTGGAGGAAAGCTTGGTGGAGTCTTAGAGATTAAAGAGGAGTTGTCAATAGATTAAGGGAATAGGAAAAGGAATTCCAGGCAGAGTTAAGTATAGGAGGCAAGAGGGAGGATAGTTGTTTTAGAAAATTATAATCAGTCTAATATGAATGGAGGGTAAGGGGGAGGGATGGAGGGGGACATGGGCATGAATAGAGAGGCAGAAGGAAATAAGAGGGGAAAAGGGAAGGGGGAGGAGAGGAGAAAGAGAATATGGCACTATGGAAAGGGCTGAGAGGCAAAACAGAGGAAAAAACAGGGACCATATTATCAAGAACTTCTTCCTCCATGCTTGGAAATTTGGACTTAAACTTGAGGCAATCAGAAGTTACAAAAGTTCTTAAGCAGAAGAATTCTGAGATTGCAAGGGAGCTTTACAGTATAGTATGTAGAAAACATATTGGAGGGGAGTCCGAAAGAGCAATCTAGAAGTTGTTGGTTGATTTGGGGCAAAATGAAAAGGATTTACTTTCCTCCCCTCTTCCCCTCCCCTACTCCTTTTTTCTTTGGGTGTTGGGGAGGCCATGGAAGTTTCACAGACAGGAAGGAATGCAGTGTGGGTTCTCCATGGCTCTGAATCTGACGGAGGTGGTTTTATGACTGTATAAGGAGCTGGTGACATCTGTTCCTACTGAAATTCCTTGCTGTCAAGACCAAACTCCAGCCCATAAGAAGGCAGGGACTGCCTGGAAGTGACTCATCATGGGTGGCACAGATGATAGCAGATTCTAAGCATCTAAACTATGTGGCTTAACTGAGCACCCTTGACTATTGAGCTGTTTCTCTTTTTTCCTTGTGCGGTTTTGGCCCAGAAGAAGGTACCAGGTTGGTCATATCCATCCTCAAACCCAGTAAAATAGAAACGCAGGGCCCTCAGAACCCACCACACCCTCTGATTCTAAACTTAAAGGTTTGAACTAAAAACACAGTCAAGATAGTTTCCATACAAGATAGTTTCAACCAAGAGGGAGTTGAACACCAGAGGCTGTACTTGAATAAAAAAAGGAATCCCATTACATAAGCCCTCATATAAGTAAGACAATGTCGTACCAAATGACTAAAAACAAATATGTGAGGTGAATACAAGCAGGTCCGAGCTTCAGCATGAAGTGATGGTCAAGATGAGGGACTTGGAATCAGCCCCACCTGGGCTGGAATTCCAATTCCACCACTATGAGCTGCACAACCAGGGCGAGTCACCTCCCCATGACTCAGTTTCTTCATCTGTAAAATGAGGCTGATAGTGGTACCAACCTCATTGGGTTGCTATGAGAATTAAATGAATTAACACCTGTACTTCAAAACAGCTTCTGGCACATAACATGTGTTTAGAAGTTTCTATTAAACAAAAACAAAGAACATTACCACTCTTTTATCAAAAAAAAAGTTGTTCCAGGATTCCTGGAGGGGAGAATGAGGAGTTAAATGACATCTTTTAGGTTCCAGGGACATGAAAAGAGAGAGAAACTTGTGCCTAAGGGGGCATATGAGTGGTGACCCAGCAGACAGAATTTAACCACGTCTCTCCACTATGTCTTTGTAATATAGAATCTGAACAAAGAATCGAAGGAAGAATCCAATTTTTCTTTTAAATTTCAGGCTGAATTCGATCTGTTCAGGTTAGCAAATAAGGAATGAAATGTCTAAAAATAAGTTTGAGGAGAAAAAAAAAAGTCAGAGACCCAGGGTTGGTAGTTAGAGAAGAAAAAGTGGAATAAAAATAACTCCACACCCTCATGTAACCCTATGAAGACAAATAACTTCATTCAGACAGAGGGTAATTCTGTCTTCCTTTGTATCCACCTCTCAGAAGATTAGGCTCTCTCTTTAAGTTTGACCCAACCCAACCAGGATCTCTGGCTTAGGATTCCCATGCTGGCTGCAAGGAAAGTGGTAAGTCCACACTGTCCTCCTGGTTCCACGCTGTTGTCCTTCCTACATAAGACTGAGTGCCCTCTCTAAGTTCCCTGAGGTCTGGGGCTGGGCCTGGACCAGCAAGAAACAAGAGTTCTTAGTTCAGGTTTACTGGTTACTAGAATAGTATGTCTTGCCTATGTTGCCCATTTTCTCTCTTTCTCTGAGCACTTTCTCTTGGCTTCAAGATTCTTGGATGCTTTTTTCTCACACTATCATGCTCCATCATAAGTGACTAGATATAGTTCCCAGTGCTATACAGCAGGATCTCATTGCTTATCCATTCCAAAGGCAATAGTTTGCATCTATTAACCCCAAATTCCCAATCCATCCCCCTTCCTCCTCCTCCCCCTTGGCAACCCCAAGTCTGTTCTCCATGTCCAGGATTCTTTTTTTCTGTGGGAAGGTTTGTTTGTGTCATATATAATAGGTTCCAGATATAAATGATAGAAAATTGACAGAACACTGTAAACCAGCTATAATGGAAAAAATAAAAATCATTCTAAAAAATAAATAAATAAAACCCCATGAAATTGGATTGTTATAATCATTATACAACTACAGATGTGATAAATTCATTTGAGTAATAAAAAATTTTTTAAATAAAGATCGTGTGATAAAAAATTAATTAATTAATTAATTAATTAAAAACTACAATAAATGGGGAAAAAAAGCTTCTTGGATACTTCTTTATACCACTGCTCTTTGGAACTCACAGTCTTTGGTCTTTTCTTGATAAACCAGAAAGACAGTTGCAAGGTTTCAGTCATCATTTCTTCTTACAATATTGTCCATGTTATTCAATAGCTTGTTTCAGGGGTCCTTGACATATTTACCCAAAGCCACTTGTGTGATTAAAGAGATAGTTAACCTTCAAGGGAGAAGGTAGAGGAAAGGAAAAAAAACCAGAAATTGTAAATCATCCTCAAACCCATACACACAGGGATGTTCTACCACTTGTACACAGACACACACTCACTCACACACTATCTTCCCTCATTTTCTGAATGTGAAAACTTGACAAGCACATGTCACTATCATTAACTTTGATTTGCTGATCTGCAAAGTGGGAAAAATAGTTCTCAATGTAAACACAATTTCTTAGATGAATATAATGATAATTCATTGCTAATTAATATTTGAATAGCACTTTATATTTTATGGCTGCTGTTCATGCCCAGGAATTAAAAAGCCCATCACAAAGAGAAGGACAGAAGAGAGGTGATAAAGTGAAGGACTGTGTGAAGACAGGAAGTTTTAGGGCTTGACCTACAAGTTTTCTTCCAGTCTACAGAAAAGAACCCCTGATATTGTTTATCTCACTTAGTTCATGATTGATATGCAGTATGTGATAATGGCAAATACATGACCAGATTCTGATCCCAGACTGAATAACATTACTGGTTTGAAGAGACATTAGGCAGATATTTTATTTTGCTTTTGTTTTTACTTATCTTTGAACTACACACACACACACACACACACACACACACACACAATTTCTCATTTCAAATGATACTCTGGGGATTTCAGAGAGAGGTATGTGAACTATAAAAGGAGGGTCTCAGGACAAGTAAATAACCTATTTTAAAATCTCAATTGGAAAAAAAGCAAGATTCCAGATGAACTTTCAGATAAAATTCCAAATGAGCTCCCATGATTTGTGGGCTATATATCAAATAAAAGAACTCCTGGTAGTAGAGATTATTATATACCAAAATGAGTAAGTGAAAGAGGCTAAGGATTCATTAAAAAAAATTTAACTGTTTTTAAATAGTTTTTTTCCCTCATAGTTCTGTAATGAGTAGGCTTCTATCCTTCCTAGAGGCCGGAAGATGTATATCACAAACTCTCAAAGTTTTCTAAAATTTAATTTAATTTTCTTATGTTTCTGTGGGCATCAAAACTGAAAAGCAGGGGTATAACTGTTATAAGTGAAACTAATAATGGGGTAAATGCTCAATTGTTTATTATGAAGAGTAAATGAGAAGAAGGTGTTCCTTGGTAGCTCACTGAGTTAAGGACATGGTGTTGTCACTGCTGTGGTTTGGGTCACTGCTATGGCATGGATTCAGTCCCTGGCCCAGGAATTTCTACATGCTGTGGGCATGGCCAAAAAAAGAGAATAAAATATGTAAAATCTAAATATAATACCTGCTACATAGCTGCATTTAGTAAATATTAATCTTTAATAATCATGACGGTGATGGTAAAACTATATTTTTATATCCCTTGTGCAGGAAAATTTTTGTGCAGAGCAGGTGAGAGCGGGTGCTAGGAGTAGAGAATGGTTTTCTTGGGGGGGTTAAATTTTATTTTTATTAGAATATATTTGATTTGCAGTATTGTGTCAGTTACTGCTGTACAACTTAGTAACCCAGACCTCATTGTTTATCCATTCTAAATGTAATAGTTTGCATCTACCAGCCCCAAACTCCCTGTCCATCCAACTTCTTCCCCCTCCCCCTTGGCAAGCACAAGTCTATTCTCCCCTGAGTCTGTTTCTGTTTTGTAAAATGTGTTTTAAATGAGTTCCTGAGAACTATTCCCTTAGCCAATCCCATTTTCTTAAACCTTGACTAAAAGTCTTGAGAAAAAATTGGGAGCCAAAGTTCCTCCATAGCAGAATTAGTTATCATCAATACATAAAATTAAACTGACTATTGACTTAAAACAGTAATAGGTGTTGGGGATTTATGGTCAGTCTGTGAGCTGATTCTTTAGATTTTTTTCCCATCTTAGGACATAAGTTTGGTCATTCGATAAAAGAACACAAAATTGAAAAGAAAACAGAGGGTTCATGAGAGAGGAGGAGGGAAACCCAAATTAAAATGCTCATCTGTTAGACAAAAACAGTCATCATTGTTCTTAAAAACTGTCTAGTGGAAGGGGTGGGGAGATGTGAGAAAGGAAAAAGGAATTGAAAGCTTTAGATGCACTTATACTAGTTCAGAGCTTGCTCAGAAACAGGTTGGAGAGATTTGGGGGACCCTAGCAGAGGTGGCAAACTGGTGGCTCTTAGGCTGAGTTGAACAGCTATTATGTTTAACCCACATTTAAAAAAATTTAACTTGAGTTTGTTCTTAATAATTTGGAAGAATTCACATCAAATTCTGCATTTCTTATTTCTTTTTTAAAAAAAGGAGAAAAGTCAGAGCAGAGTCTGCCCCTCACAAAAGCAAATGTCCCTTCAAACAGGTGCTTCCTAGCATGCTATGGCCCAAATTCTACCTCTTTCTGAATTACATGTAGCTGGCTTCACCCCTTTCCATGGTCTAACTGTCCCCTCTATGCACTGGAGTTTGCAGTCCTTAGTTAAAAGGCACCTAGAGCGTGGGACAAGACTTCAAGGATTGTCTGCTGAAACATGGTAAAGAAAGATTTCCAAGTAATGAGTTAGTCAACAGTGGTTCAAAAGCACCTAGACCTAGGAGCCTCGAGGGCAGAAAACATGCATTTTTATCTTTGTGTTCAGGACTTTATAACTCATTGGGGTTTGTGGACATTTGCTTAAAAAAATGAGTAAATTACATGGATACTGACAAACTGATTCTAAAGTTTATATAGAAAGGAAATGATCAAGAATGGACAATGCAATATTGAAGGAGTAGAATAAAGTTGGAGGATTAACACTATCCAAATTCAAGACTTACTATAAAGCTATAGTAATTAAGACAATAGGGTATTGGAGAAAGAATAGAGAAATAGATCAATGGGATGGATTAAAGAGCCCAGAAATAGACTCACATAAACATAGTCAATTGATATTTGACAAAGGAACAAAGGCGATATAATGAAACAAAAATACGTTTTTTTTTTAACAAATGGTGCTGAAACAATTAGACATCTGCATGCAAAACAAACAAACAAAAAACAATTTGAACACATATCTTACACTCTTCATAAAAATTAACTCAAAATGGACTACAGACATAAATAAAAAATGCAAAATTGTAAAACTCCTAGAATATAACATAGAAGAAAACCTAGATGACCTTGGGTATGGTGTTACCTTCTTAGATATAACACCAAAGGCATAGCCCATGAAAGAAATAGTTGATAAGCTGGAATTCATTAAAATTAAAAAAAATTGCTGTATGAAAAACACTTTCAAGAGACTGAGAAGACAAACCACAGCCTGGTAGAAAATATTTGTAAAAGAATATCAGATAAAGGGTCTTTCTGTTGTAACACAGGGGTAACGAAACCAACTATTATCCATGAGGACACGGGTTTGATTCCTGGCCTCAGTCAGCAGGTTAAAGGATCCAGCATTGCTGTGGCTGTGGTGTAGGCCAGTGGCTATAGCTCTGATACAACCCTTAGCTTGGGAATTTCCATATGCTGTAGGCGCAGCACCCCCGACTGCCAAAAAAAAAAAAAAAAGACATAGACAACAAAATAGACTATCATATAAAGGACTTTTATCCAAAATATATGAAGAACTCTTATAACTCAAAAGTAATAAAAATGACCAAGACTATAAAATTATATTAGTACATAAAAATATGTGATCATGTAAGATAATTTCATTGAAATTATCTTCTATATTATCTCCCTTTGAATAAAACTCTCCTCACTTGGCACATAGTTTTTCCTCTGTTGAAGTCTCCTAAAGTGAACAGAAGTTCTCTGAGTAAGTATTAACTCTTTAGAACTGACTTTACCTGTTATGTAAGACTCCCACTGATTTAGAATATCAGTTCTGCCTAGGGAAACTCTGAGTTACCTTAAACCTGTTACTTAACCACTTCACATTTTAGTTTCTCCATCTGCAATGAGAATATTAATAGTACTTCCCTTATGGGTGGACAGGGAAGATTTCCTGGGAGAATTTGGGCAAAGCCCATAGTGTAGTGCCTGGCATCTATCAGCAGCCCATGAAGAGAGTTTCTGTGGTTATAATAAATCATAGAGGTTTCTTCTGTATATTCATCATTAGGGCAAAAGAGTAATCTGGTATAGTGTAGGCAACACTCAGCAACATGCCTACTTTGTTTCAACATGCTTCACTTTATTGCACTTCCCAAATAATTACATTTTTTTACAAGTCGAACGTTTGTGGCCACCTTGCATTGAAAAAGTCTATCAGCAACAAATTTCCACAGCATTTGTTCACTTCATGTCCCTGTGTCACATTTCAGTAATTCACCCAATTTTTCAAAATTTTTCATTCTTATATTTGTTAGAGTAATCTGTGATCAATGATTTTTGATATTACTATTGTCATTCTTTTGGGGCACCGAACTTGTGCCCATATAAGAACTTAATGGATAAATGTAGTGTGTGCTCTGACTGCTCCTTCAACCAGCTGATACTCCAACTTTTTCCCTTCCCCCAGATCCCTAGTCCCTGAAACACAACAATATTGAAATTAGGTCAGTTAATAATCTTACAGTGGCCTTGAAGTATTCAAATGAAAGGAAGAATTGCATGTCTCACTTTAAATCAAAAGCTAGAAATCATTAAGTCAAGATAAGCCAAAAGCTAGGCCTCTTGTGCCAAACGGTTAGCCAAGTTTTGAATTTAAAGGAAAAGTTTCTAAAGGAAGTTAAAGTGATGCCCCAGGGAACACACTAATGATAATATAATGAAACAGCATTATTCCTGAGATGATGAAGAAAGTTTGAACGATCTGGATAGATGATCCAACCAATGGTAACATGCTCTTAAGCCAAATCCTAATGCAGACGAAGGCCCTAACCCTCTTCAGTTCTAGGAGGGCTGAGAGATGTAAGGAAGCTGCAGAAGAAAAGTTTAAATGTAATAGGTTGATTCATGAAGTTTAAGAAGCTGTCTTCATAACAAGTGCAAGGTGAAGCAGGAAGTGATGATGTGGAAACTGCAGCAAGTTATCCAGAAGATCCCCCTAAGATAAATAATGAAGATGGCTATACTAAACAGCAGATTTTCAATGTAGGAGAAACAGCATTTTATCGAAAGAAAATGCCATCTGGAACTTTCATAGATAGAGAGGAAAAGTCAATATCTAACTTTAAAGCTTCAAAGGACAGGCTGACTCTTGTGTTGGGGACCAAGGCAGCTGATGACTTGAAGTTGAAGCCAGTGTTCATTTACCCTTCTGAAAATTCTAGGGCCCTTTAGAATTATGTTAAATCTACTCTGCCTGTGCTCTACAAATGAAAAAACAATGCCTGGCTGATAGCACATCTGTTTACAGCATGGTTTACTGAATGTTTTTAGCCCTCTTTGAGACCTACAACACAGAAAAAAAGGTTTCTTTTATAATATTACTGCTCATTAACAATACACCTGCTCAAGAGCCCTGGTGGAGATGTACACAAGATTCATGTTGTTTTCATGCCTACTGACGCACATCCAGAAGGGTTTGAGAGGACTGACTTCAACTTTGAAAGAAGTTCTACTGTAGGTAAAACGCTATCACACAGTATTGTGTGTTACAGAGAAACTTTTCATGATAGGAAGGGTCAATTGATGCAGTAGATTCCATTGATGTTGTTTTTTTTAAGAAATTGCCACAACCACCCAAACTTCACAACCACCTCCCTAGTCAGTCATCAACCATCAGCATCCAGACAAGACTCTCCACCAACAAAAAGATGACAACTAACCAAAGGCTCAGAAATGTTAGCATTTTTAGCAGTAATATTTCTATTTAAGGTATATAACTATTTTTAAAATATAATGCTATTGAACACTTAATAGAATACGGTATAGTATAAACCCAACTTTTATATGCACTGAGAAACAAAAAATTCATGTGACTCCCTTTGCTTCAATATTTGCTTTATTGTGGTAGTCTGGAACTGAATCAGCAATATCTCTAAGGCATGCCTGTGTATTATTTTTCTGATTATAAAAGTAAGATAGTGCACTGCTACCAAAGTATGGCCCTTTGATAGGCAGCAGCAACATCACTTAACAGAAATGTGGACCTTCAAGTCCTGCCTTCACCTACAGCATCAGAATGTCTGGAGATCATCAGAATGCCTAGGAATCAGTTTTTTTTAATGAGTTTTCCAGGTGATTCTGATGAACGTTAGAGTTTGATCAGCATTGATAGAGTGGGGTTCATTCTCATGAACACATGCACATACATAGTTAGCATACCCAAATGCAAACTGATGTGCTAGATTAATCTTAGTGCAGACAGTTTTTCATTCCATACATATGGCGTCTGTCTCCACCATCTGGGAACACCTTCACAACCACATCTTACATGTATATGCACAGGTGTCCTCAGGTAGTTTTTGTGTCTATGTTGAACCAGAAGTTGATTCAGTCAATTCCACCAAACCACTAGTTGAGCAGGAAAGGAATATGAGGGAGGGTGTTAAAAAATCTTTCTGACCCTTTGTTTTGATTTTGGCATTGTGTAAAATAAACAATCAGTTGACCACCTGAATGGTTACTTATCTGAAATTTGAGACATACCCCATGCCCCCAAAATATGGGTTCAACTCACAGGACTGTGGTGAGGATCAAATGAAAGAGTGACTATAAGAGGGCACTTTATAAATATACAGATTCTGTATTTTTCAGAGGGAAAATTTGTGGCAATGAGAAGGGGACGATTGGATCAAGGTAAAGCCAATAATTAAATTCTGACCTCCTGATTACTGGTCCAGATATTTGTCCTTCCACAACACCTGTATCAGCAAAGATTTAATCTTGACCAGGATCAACAAATCTTAATTACTTTCCAAGTTATGGTGGCCAGCATAGTAGGACACTGTAGAGAAGAGGCAGCTTATTCATTCCTTTCCCCTCACTCCCCACTCCAATCAATCACCAAGATTTCCCTCTTCTTTTCAAAAAGTACTCTGCCCAGAGTCCTTTTTCTTTAATCACAGAGATACTCACAAGAGCGATACTCACAAGAGCTTTCTACAAAGTGGGCCTCAGTAATCTCGTATATGATTGGCAACCTCATTTTCATATGCTTAAAATGTAAGAGATATAGGTTAATCTATGATCAATGGGTGGATGGACACAATCAAGAAAAATAGGAAGAAATAATTAAGTGATTTAAAGATTAGATTGAGTAGTTTCTTGTGCATCAGTGATTGCAAATTATGTGGAAATATGGTATACAGATGCTCTTAGG
This sequence comes from Phacochoerus africanus, assembly GCF_016906955.1. Classification (NCBI taxonomy): domain Eukaryota; kingdom Metazoa; phylum Chordata; class Mammalia; order Artiodactyla; family Suidae; genus Phacochoerus; species Phacochoerus africanus. The sequence continues at coordinate 184,837,373 of NC_062546.1, read as the reverse complement.
GTCATTTGTCTTCAAAATGGCTTTTGTGAAAGTATATCTTTCAGAACAGCATTGTCCAAGAACTTTCTCTATGGTGACGGAAATATTCTATAATTGTGCTATAGCCCTAACCCACCTGAGGGCTTGAAATATAGCTAGTAGGACTGGAGAATTAAGTTTTAAAAATTCATTTATATTTAGAAGACCACATATGGCTATTGATTTCATTATTGGACAGTATGGTTCTAGAATAAGGTTACTAGTGTGTCTAAGATTAGAACTATAGATGTTTAATATTTACTTACCCTTTATTGTTAAAGAGGAAAACAGTAATAAAAAGCCGATTATCAAAAAGTGTTTTATCCTGCATTTATGTTCCTTTAAAATGTCTATGGATAGAAATAATATACTCAAAATATTAGTGATATGTATCTCTGGGAATGGAATTATCGTGGTTATTGCTTTGTTTTCCTATATTTTCTATTTCCTCTAAAATTGACAATTTGTTACAAAAGTTTTTTAAGTGATCATGTCTATATCTGGTCACAAACTCCACCTCTACCTCAAAGAACAGTATTTGCATATATTTATTGTATTTAATTGAAACACCGTCATGTAATTGAGTTTTTCCCCCCATGGCCAGAAATTTACACAAACGTGCACAGCCATAGGGAGAGAGAGAGATACAGGGATCTGATCATGTCACATGCAGACTTGAGGAAGGGTGTAAGCAGAGAGCACACATGACTTTGTGCCCTGGGCAGGTGGCCTAGAGAGCCATCAGGACCCCAAGGGCTTGAGTATTCAAGCACAGCCCATGATTTCAAGATCTCTAAGCTCAAAAGTGAGTCAGAGCCCTGGTGGAGTGGGTCCTGAATCTGTGACTAAGCCAGTTGGAAGGCCCGACTTAGCACACCTTTTAATAACAACTACAGACACAAGTGGAGGCCAAAACAAATGCATTGCATCATCTCAGGTTATTATCCTCTATCAAAGCCTCTATCTCTTAAGGGTAAAAATTGGGTGGGGGTGACAAAAGGGGGAGGAGAGAAGAAGCAGGCAGTAAAATTGTTCTGCAGACAGATCATTCTTTTGGGATCAAAAAGTCATTGAATATCAATGCTGAAAGGGATCTAGGGGGATCATTGCATCCATCTCTTTCCTCTATTGCTGGAAGCTACTTTACCTTAGGTAGGTGCAAAGCCATTCTGTGTTTCAAGCCCTACAGAGACAGTGATAGGGATGGGAAATGAATTCTAGTGTTTAAGTATCCCAGGTGATAGTTTATGATACATGCCTATTGCTTTGCTAAAGATCCATCATTTTATTCTGTGTATCTATAAATCCATCCTCACTCACTTCATTACACACAGTGAATATCTATTCACTTTATGTACGTATTATGAAGGTGTCACTCTAATGATTATTTCTTTCCTGATTTTTCAGAAAGAAAATCGAGATAAAGGGAAAAAGGGATAAATCCAAATTATCAGTGGTATAAATTATACTGTAGGTGACTCTTCAATAAGTACATCTTGATGATAAAGTGAAAAACTGAACCCAAGTGCCTTTATTCATAGATTCTTTAGAAATGCATGGCCAAAGTCCTACATGACCACACATAAGAAAATTGGAACAACCCTTCCTGTTTCTCAACATTCCCCTTTCTCATAGCCGACCCCAAATTGTAGAACCCACTGAGATATTTCCTCCCTAAGATTTGGGGAACTTTATCATGGATTTATAGTCCTCTCCCATATTTGGCCATTTTCTCCCCTGATCAAACTAATAAATCTTTATAAGAAGGAAAGAAAACATAAAAGTTTTCATTTAACAGCCCCCATTTGATGTCCGATGGAAGTTTCTCATATTAAATTGATTGAAATTCAAGGACTAGGGTTTCATTAATATAGATCTGAGAAAAGAGACAAAGGTGAAACTGAATTCGGATGAACTAATCAGCGTCCAAGAATAAAGAATAAGATCACTCACTCATTCATCCTCTAGAACCCCACCTGATAGATTTATAAAATGCCACTGGTAAAACCAGGGCACTTGTCTATTCTATCTGTATCATAGTATCCCAACTGATCATTCTTGAGAGGTAAATAGGATTGAGGTTCTGGGACTGCAACTGGGCTGGATAAAGGTCCTTTGGGATAGAGAAAGGAAAAACAGAGAGACATAGTACAAAAAAAAAAAAAAGGCAAGTAGGGGAGAGACTATGTAACATAAGCTGCCTGGGCTACGGTCATACCGGAGACATACTAACCGGGCTGCAGTCGAAGTTCTGTATTGGATTATAGCATCAGGAAAGGAGACCCTGGGATACTAGTCTGAGGAATCTTTACTCAATGTAACAGGCCATCATGGGAAGCTCTTGGACAAAGAGATACTATGGCAAAAATTGTGTTTGAAGAATATTAACATGTCAGGGGTGTGTAGGCTTAATTTGAAGGAGAGAAGAGAGATTGTAGGCAGAGTTTCAGTAAGAGTACATTGCAAGAATGCTACCCTGAGGCAGATGAGAGCTGGGAGAGGTAGCTGGCAATGCGGATAACAATAAAGTAACATAGCTCACAGTTACTGAGTGCTTACTATGTGCTAACTATTATGCAAAGGGTTTTATTTACATTATCACATTTCATTACAACAACACTATGGAGTAGATACTATTATTGTTGTTATTTTCAAGTGTGGAGACTGAGGCTTTTAGCTGCTAAGTAAAAGCACATGTAGGAGATACATTTCAGAGGTGAATCCAAAGGATTTGGTGAGCTAAGGAGGAAACAGGATATTTTAAGGGCCTGAGTACCTGGGGGCAAAGCTATTGGTGTTAGCAATAGAAAAAGAGAAGCTTTGAAGGAGGAGTGAGATTTGTTAGAGGGGAAAGCAAAGAGGCGTGTTTTTTTGTTGATGTTGTTATTTTTTTTGCCCAAGATGAGCTTCAACATTCTTCACATTTTCAAACTTTTTTATCCTAAGTTCCCCAAGAACTTTCTCAATAGGATTTCCTTCTCCCTAACATCTCTACAGTTTGGTAAACAGACTCTGTTGAGCTGCCTCACAGGGAAAACTGGGATCTACGCCATCAGCCAGTGAGGATAATCTCAGGTGGGGGTGCGTCTTTGCTCTTTTCCTATGTGGGCACGGGATCACCAGCGACCTTCTGGTCGACCATGAGACAGGCTGAAGACCCTGCTCTTCCTTACCTCTTTGTTCCACCCAGACTCTTGCAACTGCCCCAGGCTCCTGCACCTGGGGAGGAAAAAGCTGACTTCATTTTTCTACAAGGGCTCCCTGTCATTCACAGCATTTGAATTTCCTCTTGTCTGGAAGGTGGGTGCATTGTGGGAAGACAAGAGCAGTGAAAATGTCTCTGTGAAGGATGGGACTTCCAAGGGGATCTGGGAGCAGGCGTCTGTCCAAGGCCACAGGAGGAGGGGTGAGCATCTCTGACGTCAAAGAGCCTCCAGGGTCCTGACACAGAATGAGATAATGTCTTTTCCTGAGGGAGCAAAGCCCCCCTTGTCCCTAGAGTCTTGTGCAACTCGGGGCACTAGGAGGTTAACCAGAGATGAAAGTTCTGTCTGGACATTGAGAATCTTCTCCTGGTCAGGTTTGCTTTAGAACACGTGTGTGTGTGTGTGTGTGTGTGTGTGTGTGTGTGTGTCACACATGTAAGCTCATAAGAGCACACTTCCTCTAAGGAGAAGTTCAATATGGTAACTCTTATCCTTACTCTCTCTTTCTTCCATACTTCTTCTCTTCGACAGTCATCCTCTTGTTCTTTCCTTGACCCTCCTCTTCCCCTTCCTCTCTCCACCCCAGCACATTAGAGAACTTTAGATTGCATGACTTCCGTGAGAGGAAAGATAATAGCTTCTATTCACCGTCTTCCCACTAAACCCATTATATTGAAGTCAGTCACCCCATGGTAAAGCTAAATAGCCATCTGAGGGAGGCACAAGACTTTTCCTAATGGTTTGTTGTGCAGGGTTCAAAGCCTATGCTCAATTTTGATGTCCTGGTCAGGCCTTACAAGTGTTCAGCAAGACCCCCACATCATCTCCAGGTCTCCAGGTAGGACTTCCTAAATCTTTCTCCTGCTAGGGGATCTTGAAGAAAAGAGTCAAATCTATCACTTTTCAGACTGCCCAGAACTCCTCTTTTCTCTCCATATCAGAGGACAAGATTCTCCTTGCTCTAAAATCTCTACATGGTTGCCCAAGCATGCAATTTTAGTTTTTTCCACAAGATATATTCCCTCTTAGATAAAAAGCAGCCCTTTTCCATTAGCATATGTGTAGAGCAAGTGATACATGAACATTTTTGTATAAATGTTCATTTTTATATAAATTATTTTTATAGAATATGACAAGAAACCAATTCAATTAATCAGCCAACAAGTGACCATTCTCCATAACTAGAATGAAGTCTCTAGAAGGTCAAAGACTTCATATTTTGTGTTCCTTATCCCACCCCCATCCCTAACACCTAGAGCATGATGGGCATATTCCTAATGGTTTATGGTCATGTAACTGTCCCCCTCATTAGAAACTCTTGGCACATCAGTGTTGAAAACCTCAGCACCCAGCTAGAAGTGTGATACTTTAGTATAAAAGCACTTTTTCTCATTTCGTTGACTTAACAGGCAGGTTTTGGTGTACTAATTCTTCGTCCCAAGATTTACTGATCATCTAACTGAATTTTTTGGTAGTCCAATGAGTTCCTCCATAAGCTCTGCCTGCATGATGGCTTCGTTGTTAAAGGGCACAGCTGTGACATACTTAAGACCAAGGGTACTTCATTATCCCCCTAGGAAAGGGCTGCTATGACAAAGTCCTATAGACCGAATGGCTTAAAACAACAGAAGTTTCTACTCTTATAGTTCTGGAGGCCAAAAGTCTAAAACCAAGATGTCACCAGGGCCATGTTCACTCCAAGACTCTGGGTAGAATCCTCTCTTGCCTCTCCCTACCTCCTGGTGGTGGCCATTGATCCCTGGCATTCTTTAGCTTGCAGCTGCATCTTGTCATCACATTCTATCCTCCTTGTATATCTGTCTTCTTAAAAGGATACAAATTATTTTATATTAGAGTCCATAATAAAAATATCTTCTTAACTTGGTTTCATCTGCAAATTCCCATTTCCAAATAATGTCACATCCAAAGGTACTAGGGTTTAGGACTTGAAAACATTTTTTGGAGGGAACACAATTCAACCCATACCAGGCACTCTGTTTCCCTTTTGTTATATCCAAACTCATTTGCAAGCAAGCACACATCCATGCATGATCAAGCCTTGTCTTTTACAGCAGTGCTGCTGAGAAGATGGGCTTGACCAGGAGGTCTGAGAGTGGTTTCTGACCATGCTAATTAGTAATCTGATCATAAGTGGGCCACATATTACTCCCACTTTTGAAAAGACAGGGAAACTGAGGTTTTGAGGGTTTATCTAGCTGGCCAGGCTCACATGGAAGTTGTGAATATGGAATGAAACACACTTGTAAAAATAAATTGTGAAGTCTGCGAAGCTTTTTAACTGTGAGAGAAGATCCTCCTTCTCCAAGTTGCTTCCACCTTTGGAATGAGAAGAGGGTGAACATTCAGGAGGATGGAACTGGCAATGTGGGGATTTTCCCAGGGACAGATTACCCTTTTCCAGGTGTTTTCCAAAATCCAGTGGTCGTCCATAAAATCTTAGACATGCTTTTCCCAAAACTTTTCTTTCTTAAACATTATTTCTAGCTGTATTTCCAAGAAGAATCTACCTTCAGGCCTTAGATAGATGGTCATGGAACTTATAAAGGGCTATTAAATTAATCCCATCTCTAAGAGATCCATTTCATTCAGAATGAAGTTGTATTTCAGACTCAAGAAAGACTCAAGCCCAATGTTAGACCATTAGAGCAGGTCAGAATCCAAAGCTGTGTAACAGATATGAATCCCTCTTGAACCTCACCTGTCATTCCTTATTGCACTTGCCATGCTGCAACTAGAGTGATTTTTTTAATGCAAATCTGAGCATCTAACTCCTTCTCAAAAGTCATCAGTGACCTTTTAACATGTCACTTACTACATAAAATATACAATCCTTGTCATGACTTGTAGGCTCTTCATAGCTTGGCCTCTCTCTACCCCCAAGCATCCTCTCTCCCCACAGACCTTCATCTTATCCATGAAGATCTGGTTGCAGTTTTCTGGATGTGCCAAGTTCTCTTCCTGCTGCTTTCCACTTTTATAGTCTCATCTTTCATTTAGAAAGAAAACAAAACATAATAATGACGGATATGTTACCACCAGGAATGTACCATGGTCCTATTTAATCTGGAGAGTGTGTGAAGGTAAAAGTTATTTTGTTTTTATTTTTGGTTATTTTCAATCTAATTCCCCATGTTCTGTTCCACTTGAACAACATAACTCTATGAGCTTCCAAGGATCACTTTCCTTCATGTAACTGCTGCTATACTGCTATTGTTGTCAGACATCCATTAGATGGGAGTCCAGATTATATGGAACTGGGAGAATGGAGTGAAAGCACTTCCCCTGTGTTAATACCCACATGCTTGCAATAAATTATGCTAAGTGACATCAGCAGCCCTAATCTGAATTTTCCATGCCCATGGAGGAGGCTTCAGTCCTCATATTTCCTTCCTTCCTCACTCTATTCCCTCCACCTCATCCTCCTCCTTCTCATCATTGCTGCCTCACTTCAGCCCTCATCATATCACAGCTGGACCATTGCAAGTGTCCCCTCCATGTCTTCCTGGAATGCTTTGAAATGACCTCTCCTCCTAGGGCAGTATTTTTCTTCTTTCTTTTCTTTTCTTTTTTTCTCTACCTCTTTAAATTCTCAGATTCTTTATAAATCTCTTTTTTTTTTTTTTTGCAACTTTCCCACCAACCCCACTTGGTGTAAATAACCCATTTACACAACCCCATTCTTGTGTAAATAACAACCAAACCAAACAAAACACTGTAGAGTGGCAAGTAGCCAATATATCTTTCCCATACCCTTACCCATAGTCAAACCTCAAGACCTCAAGTAGCTACTGGAATGACTTCCCTCCAAAATGAATAACCTGTCAGATTACCAGCCCCAGGCTTATGCCTTTCCACAAATAGGAGCCCAGGCATCCAAATATCTCTACCACAGTCTGTACCTGCCATACCCAGGCCCAGGTATTTATTAAACAGACAGGAATAAATGCCCTTGACTTACCTGAAGCACAAACACACCCTGATGACATCTCTGCATCTCTCCCTTAGATCAGTCAGAATTAACAAGGTGGGAGTAAGCAGACTAACCTCACCCAGAACCTCAGGGTAGACAGAGCAGGCAGGAGATAACTAATGTGCTTCTTAATCCTAAACCTTTGATTAGTGAATCACCATTGGATCCTTATTCTCTCCAACTTTGATGTGAAGCTTTTGGGTGTGACTCAGCCTTGGAGAGGGTGGGGGTGCCCAGAAAGGTAGGTACCAACCAAGTCTGCCACCAAAGTGATGTTACCAAATAGCAGAAACCTGACTTCCCCCAACTTGTACCTGGAGAAATTTAGTTATCGCTCTAAGACACATAGCCCAGAGGGACATGCTGGTTTCAAATGAGGTGCCAACAATATGGAAAATAAAAAAGAAATAAAAAATAAAAACTCCTGACCCCACAAAGCATTTGTGTAATAGAAGAAAATTGAAAACTGGAAAGTCTCCATGAATTATACCATAAACATATACCCTCTTCAAAAAAAATGCAGATAGAAACAAACAACTACAACAACAACAACAAAATGTATACACTCTTGTTTTGTAGGATGAAGTAGAAGGGTAAAGCATGAAATAGGAATTAAGACATTAGTTAGGTTCTACTAACTACATAATTGATTTGATGCAAGTCTTTTAACCTCTCAGCATTAGTTTCAGCACTGATATGTAACCCTAATAAACTCAGAGACCTATGTGACTCAGTATCAGAAAAGTGTCAGGATTAAGAAGCAACATCCTAGGATTTCCCGTCATGGCTCAGCAAAAACAAAGCTGACTAGTTCCATGAGGATTCAGGTTCAATTCCTGGCCTCACTTGGTGGGTTAAGGATCTGGCATTGCCATGAGCTCTCGTGTAGACTGCAGATGAGGCTTGGATCTGGCATTGCTGTGGCTGTGGTGAAGACCAGCAGCTGCACCTCTGATTTGACCCCTAGCCTAGAAAATCCCATGTGCCACAGGTGTAGCCCTAAAAAGAAAAAAAAAGAATAAAGGGGAAATTTCATTTATTATTCATTACTCTCTGAAGGTATCAAAAGGGATGAAAATACATGGTTCTCAGAAACATATTCAGATTCTCTTTCCTCTCCAACCTACTTCCTTATCATAGCTACTCTGGCTTTCGTCTCCAAGGGGAAAATAAAAATTTCCTCTTTCATTCCCTACTCATAAAACTTTCTATCATTTTCATCCTCCCTTCCCACTCTCTGAATACTGTAATATCTAGATTAACTTATCTCTTCTTCCAGCCAAAAGATCTTCCCTCTTCTAACAGCATAGGAAGTGGAAACTAACATTTACAGGATTCTTTTTGTTTAGGTTGGGGTAGGAATGGGACTATTAATAATCTTCAATATTTAATTTTTGTCCAATAACATTAAATAAGAGACCCTTAAATTTCTCCTTGCCTACTTCACACATTTGTCATTTAGGTCAGATATGATTTTGGAGAACCATAAATCATGCATAGTATTTTTTTAAAAATTATGGTTTATGTGTTTATTTCACAATGTATTTTTATTTTTTTATTAAAATATAGTTTATTTACAATATTGTGCCAATTTCTACTATAAAGCAAAGTGACCCAGTTTTATACACACACACATACATATATGTGTATATATGTAAATATGTATATACACACATACACATTCCTTTTCTTATATTATCTTCCATCATGGCCTATCACAAGAGGCTGGATATAGCTGTCTGTGCTGTACAGTAGGACCTCATTGCTTAACCACTCTAAATTTAATAGTTTGCATCTACCATTCCTAAACTCCCAGTCCATCCCACTCCCTCCTCCCTTGGCAACCACAAGTCTGTTCTGTATATTTGTGAATCTGTTCCTGTTTTGTAGATAAGTTCATTTGTGCCATATTTTAGATTTAACATATGTGATATTGTATGGCATTTGTCTTTCTCTTTCTTAATTACTTCATTTAGTATGATAATCTCTAGTTACATCCATGTTGCTGCAAATGACATTATTTTGTTCTTTTTATAGCTGAATAGTATTCCATTGTTTATATGTACCATATCTTAATCCATTCATCTGTCAGTGGACATTTAGATTGTTTCCATGTCTTGGTTACTGAGAATAGTGCTGCTACAAATATTCCAGTGAATGTATTTTTTTAATTGTCACATGTAGTATTTTTATGTGAATCTATTGTAAAAGCTTTGACACAATTTTGCTTTCCTGGGTGCCAAAGCAAAAACATAGAGCATAGGAAGAATTAAAATAACCATGTACTATACAGCAGGATCTCATTACTAATCCATTACAAAGGCAATAGTCTGCATCTATTAAGCCCAAGCACCCCATCCATCCCAATCCCTCCCCCTCCCCCTTGGTAACCACAAGTCTATTCTCCAAGTCCATGATTTTCTTTTCTGTGGAAAGGTACATTTGTGCCATATATTAGATTCCAGATATAAGTGATATCATAGGTATTTATCTTTCTCTTTCTGACTTCCTTCACGCAGGATGAAAATCTCTAGTTCCATCCATGTTGCTGCAAATGGAATTATGTCATTCTTTTTTATGGCTGAGTAGTATTCCATTGTGTAGACATACCACCTCTTCCTAATCCAATCATCTGTCAATGGACATTTGGGTTGTTTCCATGTCTTGGCTCTTGTTAATAGTGCTGCAATGAACATTCAGGTGCATGTATGTTTTTCAAAGAAAATTTTGTCTGGATATATACCCAAGAGTGTGATTGCTGGGTCATATGGTAGTTCCATGTATAGTTTTCTAAAGTACCTCCATACTGATCTCCATAATGGTTGTACCAGCTTACATTCCCACCAACAGTGCAGGAGGGTTCCCTTTTCTCCACACCCCCTTCAGGACTTGTTATTTGTGAACTTATTAATGATGGCCATTCTGACTGGTATTATGTGGTATCTCGTGGTAGTTTTGATTTGCATTTCTCTAATAATCAGGGATGTTGAGCATTTTTTCATGTGCTTGTTGGCCATCTGTGCATCTTCTTTGGAGAAATGTCTATTCAGGTCTTTTGTCCATTTTTCCATTGGGTGGTTGGTTTTTTTGCTATTGAGTTGTGTAAGTTGTTTGTATATTTTAGAGATTAAGCCCTTGTCAGTTGCATCATTTGAAACTATCGTTTAGTCACTTGTGATGGAGCATGATAATATGAGAAAAAATAATGTATACATGTACATGTAACTGGGTCACCATGTTGTACAGTATAAAAAAATAATGTATTGGGGAAATAAAATATAAATATATATATACAATAAAATAAAATAACCATGTAAATTACTATTCTTCTGAGACTGTTAAACATATCCCTCTATTGTTTATTTTGTCTTGATCTTACTTTTCCAGTTTTAGCACTCTTAAAGATAAGGTTTTGTTTTTGCAATATTGTGTTTCTGTAAATTCAATCCTCTATTAATTAATTCACTAATTCATTCAATTAATGAATAATTATTCATGAATTTGTAATTTCCTCCCTTAAATTTTTTTTTAAAAAACCCTCTGTGTCAGGTTCTGGGTGTTATATAGATCATAACCCTTTCCCTCAAGGTGGGAATCTAATGAGTGTGGTGAGAATGTAAGCAGGCATATTAAGTTATTGATTCCTGATGGAGCAAAGTGCAAGGAAAGGGACAGGGACTGATAGAACGGCCGACTGATGGTGAAGCAGCTGCTGCCTCCATTGCCTAATTCAGGTCTTAGTTCTTTTGTGGGCTAGCCCAGAGAGAGCTCAGCAGCTATGATGTACAATGTTTCTTGGCCATGTTGACTATATGCATCCCTCTCTTTTTCAAACCCTACAAGAGAGACTGATAGACAAGCCACACATTCTCAGCTTCCCTTGCAATTAGAGGTGTCCACAGAACCCAGTTATAGCCAGTGGACAAGTCTGTTGAGGACTTTGGGAAAGTTTTCCTTTCATGATAAGAGAAAGAGAAAGAGAAGGGGGATGTGGAACTAACTAAAAAAACTTCTACTCAACAAAGGAAACAATCAGCAAAATGAGAAGCCAGCCTTTGGTTTGAAATAGGAGAAAATATTTGCAAACTCTATATCTGATGAGGGGTTAATGTCCAAAATACATAAGAACCCTTATGTCTCCATAGCAAAATACTCACAAATAACTAATATTAAAAAGTGGAAAGGTATTGAATAGACATTTCTCCAAAGAAGACATTCAAAGAGACAACAACTATAAAAAGGTGCCCCACATGACAAATCATCAAGGGAATGCAAATCAAAACCAGACTGAAATATCACCTCATACCTATTACAGTGGACATTATCAAAAAAAAAAGATAAGTGTTGACAAGATGTGGAAAATTTGGAACTCATGTATATTGTTTGTAGTAATGCAATAGTACAGCCACTATGCAAAGAAGTACGGGAGTTCCTCAAGAAATTATAATTAGAAATATTTTATGACCTAGCAACACTTCTGGGTATATATCCAAAAGAGCTGAAGTTAGCATTGCAAGGAAATATTGCACTGCCACATTTAAAGAAGCATTGTTCACAGTTGTCAAGATACAGAAACTACCTAAATGTCCATCAGTGAATGAATGGATAAAGAAAATGTGGTATATACAGACAATGAAATATTCAGCCTTAAAAGAAAAGAAATCCTGGAGTTCCTGTTGTGGCTCAGTGGGTTAAGGACATGACGTTATTTCTGTGAGGTGTGGGTTTGATCCCTGGCCTATCTCAGTGGGTTGAGGATCTCTTGCAGCAAGATCACAGATATGGCTCAAATCTGTGGCTGTGGTGTAGGCCTGCAGCCATAGCTCCAATTCAACTTCTAGCCCAGGAATTTCCACCTGCTGCAGGTGAGGCCATTAGAGGAAAAAGCAAAGGAAAAGAAAAAAAGAAATCCTGCCATCTGTGACAACACAGATGAACCTGGAGAACGTTACACTAAATGCAATAACCCAGTCACAGAAGGACACATACTGCATGATCTCACTTATGTAAGGAATATGAAATAGTCAAACTCATAGAAGCAGAGAGTAGAATGGTAGTTAATAGTGATGGAGGAAGGGGAATGGAAGATATTATTTAATGAGTATAAAATTTCAGTTATGCTAGGTGAATATATTCTGCAGATCTGCTCTACAACACAGTGGCTATGTGTAACAGCATTGGGTTATACCCTGAAAACTTTGTGAGGGTAGATCTCATGTTAAGTGTTCAATTTAAAAAAGGAAAAAAAATCTCAGATCCATACCCCTTTCTTTTCTTTCTGACCCTTAGGACCTGCTATTCAATTGTGCATTGCCTATCTTACAACCATCAGGTGGGAAGTTGGAGAACCTAAATCAAATGGACTTTGGTCCTTGGTCACACAGTTGAACCACCAAGTCAAGTAAGAGAACATCTATCTCCAAAGTAACCAATAACTGTCCATCCTTTAAGTTACTCTTGGTGTTTTATTGTTGCTACTTGCAGTTGATTATTTCTCATAAAATATGCAGCTTGTAAGAGCTAGGAGAGACAATAGGGTTTTTTTATCATTTCTTAATTAATAGGCAACAGTTTATCAAACAAACATGTATTTCCTTGAGTCTTGCTCCCTGCCCCTCTGCAACCGGGCAGAGAGCACAACTCTCTCTTCCTCCTCTCTCACTTCGTGGGTTTGCAATAGAGAATTCAGAAAGTTTACCGGGTGTGGAATAGAGATGGGGTATGAAGCACTGCTAATTCACTTGAAAAGATTTACCCTAAATCAAAGAGTAACATGTTTTTATACAATTAAAAGAAAAAAATGGGGGGGTCATATTTCAGATTTTGAGCCAACATTCAGCCTTCTCAAAGTAACAACAAGAACCATATTCTTCCTCCCCCTTTCATTGACCGTTAGCAAAACTTGGGACCACAGAGAATGCTAACTGGGAAATTAACCTTCAAGAAGAAGATAGGCTCATAAAGGGAAGGTAGAGAGCAGAAAACTAGTATTTTGCAGGGCCTTGTAAAAAAGATGAAAAAAAAAGTCCATTAAAAATGCACATGCAGGAGTTCCTGTCATGGTTCAGTGGTTAATGAATCCGACTAGAAACCATGAGGTTGCGGGTTCGATCCCTGCCCTTGCTCAGTGGATTAAGGATCCACAGTTGCCGTGAGCTGTGGTGTAGGTTGCAGACGCGGCTCAGATCCTGCATTGCTGTGCTCTGGCGTAGGCCGGCAGCTACAGCTCCGATTAGACCCCTAACCTGGGAATCTCCATATGCCACAGGTGCGGCCCAAGAAATGGCAAAAAGACAAAAAAAAAAATGCACATGCCCTCAAAATTTTGCATACAAATTCTGAGAATTTTCTGTCTCCTGGGAGACTATCTATGAATCACAATTTAATATCTTCTGTCAAATCTTACTGGAAATTGTGAAGAAGAAAAAAAGCAGTTTGGTAGAAATAATGATTAGAAGGGGAACATCTTCTACAAATGGGAAGGTGAGATCCTCTGCAGTGGACAGAAGGGGAGGACCAATCAGAGTGGCATCGGGGATGGGAATGGATGGGCTTAGTTAGATACAGAGGGTCAGGACAGGTGGACTGGGGGTGCCGTGGAGGCTTGGTGGGTTCCTGAAACATACCCTTGTGCAGAGGTATCAAGCAAGTCTCACAGAGCCGTCAGATAACTTTGTTAATGCAACTCTGATGAGAGAATAAGCATAATTGTGGCAGTGTGGGGATGCAGGCAATCCAGAGAGAGTATAAAACCTGGTTCCTGGTGATGGTTACCTTGGTGTTCCAGAGTTTTCCTTATTTTCAAGACAAGCTAGGATGCTGGATTTTTACTAAACATGTCATTATTTTTAATAGAGTATCTTAATTTTTATAGTCTGCTGACAACTGAAATCAGCTATACCTGCTGGGTACAGCCCATAGGCCTCCATGTTATAACTTTATAACTTCCTAATCAAACGTGTGCAGCATTTGGTAATAATTTCAGATGTCTGAATGGAGTCTCAGGAGGAGTGATGGAGAGGAAACCAACTGGAGCATCAATTCAGGAGAACTTGGATCCAAAACAGCCAGGAGCTCTATGATCTCAAAAATGTCTCTTCACCTATTTCCTCATCTACACACAATGAGACAGAAGCATATGGCCTTCAATATTCCTCCTTCTGGAGTTCCTGTCATGGCTCAGTGGTTAACAAATCCGACTAAGAACCATGAGGTTCGGGTTCAATCCCTGGCCTTGCTCAGTGGGTTGAGGATCCGGCATTGCTGTGAGCTGTGGTGTAGGTTGCAGACATGGCTTGGATCACACATGCTGCCGCTCTGGTGTAGGCTTGGCAGCTACAGCTCCGATTAGACCTCTAGCCTGGGAACCTCTATATGCTGTGGGTGCAGCCCTAGAAAAGGCAAAAAAAAAAAGACAAAAGATTCCTCCTTTCATCAGCTCAGATGTTCTGAGGCTGTTTGTGTTTGACCTGGTCAATAGAATGCACAAATGTGCTATCTGATCATTGAGAAAGCACATTACAGCTGATCCCTGAAGCTCTCAGCACTTCATTTCCTGTTATGGTCCAGGGACCCTCAGTACATCAGCAAAGCCAATCTCAGTCTGCATTTTCTCAGGAGCCTGAGGAGGAATGGCATGGCCTTAGGGCTAAGATCATCACAAATAGCAGTTGCCTCACCTGTTTTGTGTATCTGGGGAGGATCCCAAGACTGATAGGGATCAGTCACTCTGAGCATGTATCATAGAAGACTGGCTAAACCCCAAATATGATAAGGTCTGCACCTGTAATTATCAGCAAAACTGATGGTGGAAAAAAGCCACTCCCTCCATTAGCTAGTGCAGCACAAGTGCCCAGAAGTCAGGCTTGGTCGCTCAGCATAGAAGGGGTGAATAGCACCTGCTAGCCACTGAGACTTCCCCCACTGGACAGAAGCCTGCAGGTTCAGGTGATGGGAGTCCTGAAATAAGACATCAGGTTGATAACAGTCTGAACAGGATGAAATCACAGAGAACATTCTGCTTTTCAGAAAACTAAGGTCACATATTAATTAGACCTTGCCAAGCTCACACAGCTAGGTAGAAACAAAGCCAGAGTCACTCATAGCAACTCCAGAAGCCAGAATGAAGATCAAAGAATAAATAGTAAAAGAAGAGCCAAGAGAAAGCACTCAACCTCTAATACACGTGAGAACTAACGAATACATACCAGTAACCAGAAAAGAATCTTTGAAATATGAACACAGGCTCCCAGAGTGAGGCTTTGTTGAAGAAAACACTTATATGCATAAATCTTGATTAATTTATGAATATTTATTTGAAAAGTCATGGTCATATATGTTCATGACAACATTTAATTTTCATTTGAATCATATTTTGAGTTAAAAAACTTCGTTACATGAAAATTTCAGCCCCCCCCCCCAAAAAAATTTCAGCCCACAGCACCTTGCACTGCCCAAATCCCTCATTCATTCCACTTGAAACAACCATTTTCACTTCCCACCTGGGCTAGAGGCTTCTTGAGGACCAGACACTGTTTATCTTATTTGCTACTCTAGCCTCAGTGCTAAGCACAGCACCTGGTATCTGGTATGTGCCTCATTATCAAAGTGATGAACCAGTGAATGAATGAATGAATGAACGCACAAATGAGTGAATGATAAATTAATTAATAAAAAGTTCGCCTAACTTCCCATCCAGTGCTCCATTCTGCTCCAGCATGCTCTTTTCAGGACCTAAACAACTGGGATTGAAAAGACCCCCCCCCACCCCCTCCTCCGGCGTAAGCCTCAACCACATGACATTTGAATTGCTTTTGAAAGCTGTGGCTCCAGACTTGCCCACAAGAGCCTTCCTTGCCATCTGACTCCAGGATTGGAAGAGATTCAGGGTCCCCATTCCTCTATTTAGACCCCCCTCCCCAACTGAATCACCATCCAATTGAATTTTTCAATTCAACATTCACAGAATGCCTAGTATGTGCAATCAAGTGTTTTTTTTTCTTCAATACCCAGATTAGGGCTAATCTGAGGTTCAGCTATCGCTGTTTAGCCCCAGAGTGCCTGTCTTACAAATGGATGTTTAATTAATACTTATTACTCCTACACCAGTTTGGTTCTTGACACCTGGTCTGTGCAAATAGTCCAAATTGCAATTTCACCACTGCCTCTTGAAAATGTCAGTCAGTTTCTCGATCCAGAGATCAATGGGACTAGAGATGGGTAAGTACATTCCTGTATAACATGGCTCTATTAAAACCTCAACTCTTCCCCTCTGAATCATTATAACCCCTGTGAGATGGAGAGGCCAGCAGTCCTATACATTTCACTGTCTTCTCTACATGACCATGACACTGTACAACCACAAAGTGGCCAGGGTTCCTGCCTCCTAACTCCTGATTTTGAGCCTTTTCTCCAAGACCATGGTTCTGGGCTGCCTGAGGCCCCGAGAGTAAGTGTGTAAGAGGAGGCTTTGTCATTGCACCAGCACTCCATGAGTTCATGTAATGGAAGAACCACTGGCCAGAAGGACCCTGGGAACTGACGACCAAGCCCCTTGTTATGAGCTGAATGTTGTTTCACCCTCTTCCCCCAAATTTGTATGTTGAAGCTCTAACTTCCAATGTAATGGCATTTGGATGTATGGCCTTTGGTAGGTACTCAGATTTAGATTAGGTCATCAAGGTAGGAACCTCATGATGGGCTTAACTCTCTTGTAGAAGAGGAAGAGGTGGAGAATTTGCTTCCTCCAGGCCCTGGCCCCAAGGAAAGGCCATGTGAGGGCACCGCTATAAGGTAGCTGTCTACAATCCAGAAGGCAAGCCATCACCAGACTCTGAATCTGGCAGTGCCTCAATCTTGAATTTCCCAGCCTCTAGAACTGTGGGAAAGAAAGGTTTGCTGTTTAAGCCACCCAGTCTGTGGTATTTTGATGTAGCAGCCCAAGCTGACTAAGACAGTTCTTTCTACCAGTCAATTTTCTTCACAGGTGACAACCGCCCTTGGCTGCCCACAGCTCAGCATCATGGCACATTCAAACAGTCCTATTTACAGCACCCGCAGATAAGTCATGTCAGTGGTGAAATGGAGCATGTGTCAGAGAGTCCAAGTAGAACCACATACCTTCCTAAATTCCTAACTTTTACTTGGGAATTCCTAACTTAGTTATTTATTAAGTTATTTTATTTAACTTAACAAAATTCCTAACTGATCCTTCTACCTCGTCGGAAATCTTCAAAAACACGGTGTTGGATCCATCTCAGTCTCAAATTGGGGGTCCATGAAACAGCCGCCATGCTGTCCTTGCATAATTGCTGGTATCAGCTTTCAACCATGTTCCCATCCTCGGCAAGAGTGACAGAGTAAGGAAAATTATATGAGGAAGAGGCCAGACCAGTTGGTGAGTTCCTATGTCTAGACAGGCTAATAAGTAAAAAGTTTTCTTCTTGGAGGTCCATGAACCGGGAAAATGACTACAAAGATTGATTCTTTATTTTCCCCCTCACCAGCCCATGCTGCCTTCCCTGAAATTTCCATCCCAGGTTAGGTGGGAGGGAATGCTTTCTCTTGATACTTGGGCTGCCCGCTCTGACACAAGACCTGCGAGGAGGGCTAGACTAGGCTCCATCCCACTTTCTCAATGAGGTCCATTCAAAGTCAAGGGCTTCACTGGAATGGGAGTCTCCTTGTTAAGGCTGATCTTCTGAAGAGACTCAGTATGTGGTTCCCAGTAGGGAAAGCTTTGGGGACACCCAGGATACTCCATTCCTCAACATTTCTCATCAGGGTTTTTAGTGGTCCCTCCTATTTCTTAAAATTCACAGACTCCCTTCATCTCTAAGTTGGCAGGGACCTTAAAATCCAGCCACCCATTCTTTCTCCCATGATTCTATCTGCAGTCATTTAGTCGTTCAATCTCTGCTTGAAAACCTCTAGATATAAGAACTCATGGTTTTTCATTCCATCTTTGGCCAACTCTATTAGAGTGTTCTTTTTAATTAAGGAAATACCTTGACTGTGTAATAATTGATTTTATTGGAATTTCAGAATTATAGATACATAAAAGACTAATAATGGGAATCCACTAAAGCCCCTTCGTTTTCCGGGAAACCCATTCAGTGCAGTGGGTTCCTGAAGGACATCACAGGGAAAATCAGGGATTTGGACAGGGCTCAAACCCAAGCCTTCTGACCAGGTCCAGGTGAGTAGATCATCATACCAGCAGTCTCTCAGGACTAAATTCTACCATAAAAGTTGTAGCCTTTTGAGTCTTAAAGTTTTAGGGTGTGAAATACATGACTTTAAACTAGTTCCTAACCATTATTCTATTTAAATGTCAGATATTTTCCCAACAGCAAAAAGCCTCAATAAAAGACCCAAGATGGGTACCAGAAGGTGGAGTGAATAAAGACAAGATGGAAGATTTGAAGGAGAAACATCCTGTCCAGGTCCCCACAGTAGGAGATGAGTATCCCAGTTGGTCGTCCTCTGGTCTACCACCTCTGTGTACAGCTAAGCACGGAGTTGTGAGGGTGGGAAAGAAGAGAGGCGCACCAAGGACCAAGTGGCCAATCAATAGGAACAGTACCCCCTCAATCTGTGTATGTTTCTCTAGTCAACAACTTCCCCATCCATTTTCATATTTTTTCTTCACAATCCCATGGCAACCTAGACAACCTTTATCCTCATTGCATAGATAAAGAAACCGAGGCTCACTGAAGTTAAACATGACAAAATTCAGAAAACGAGTCAGCGGCAGAGCAAAGACTAGAACTAAGGTGTTCAGACTCCCAGTCCAGTGATGTTTTGCTGTGACATACTACCTCTGGAATCTCTGAATGATAAGATAATTCTAATAGCTAATATTTATTGAACATATACTTTGTGCCATGCATGCTTCTGAGTGCTGTACCTATTTCAATGTATTTCATCTTGATTATTTGGGTAAAAATGACTTGGGTATCATTTTTCATTTACACTTTGTAGGTGAGGAAACTTAGGCACAGAGATATTAAATAATTTGTTCCAGGAAACACAGCTAGAAAGATGCTAAGTTAGATTTAAAATCCAGGAACTGTGAACAACTGCAATGTATGTCTCTGTTTGTTCCCCCAAACCAGCAGCCTTAGGCTTCAAGGATAGAGTCCTAAAAATCTCATGCTAAGGTCTACCATGAAATCACTTCTAAGAATGTGAACTTGTTTTTATCTCTTTATAAAATGTTGTATCTCATGGTAAAATGGGTGATCAGCCAGGTTAGAAAGCACTTCAGGAGTTCCCGTCGTGGCACAGTGGTTAACGAATCCGACTAGGAACCATGAGGTTGCGGGTTCGGTCCCTGCCCTTGCTCAGTGGGTTAACGATCGGGTGTTGCCGTGAGCTGTGGTGTAGGTTGCAGACGCGGCTCGGATCCCGCGTTGCTGTGGCTCTGGCGTAGGCCGGTGGCTACAGCTCCGATTCAACCCCTAGCCTGGGAACCTCCATATGCCACGGGAGCGGCCCAAGAAATAGCAACAACAACAACAAAAAAAAAAAAGAAAGCACTTCAGTTTCAGTTGAATCTGTATCTGAAAATCATGAATTTGAAGAGTTAAGCAAATTTTTTTCTTCTATTCTCTTTCTTTCTCTTCTTTTATCCCTCTCCTTCCCATAAGTTGGAAGGAGTCAGGCTGCCAGGTCAATCTGAGGGAAGAACAACCTAGGAGTAGCCTGAATGCTTTTGTCAGTTCTTTCCAATGTCCTTTAGATTCACTCAGAGCCACATGCAGGGCTTCCAGATTAAGCTGTTAGTCCCGGGAAAGGCCAGAGACAACATGACAACATGTTGGGTGGTCCATGGGCCAACATCCATCCATGGACAACATGACTGGGTGGTCCATGGGCCAACATCCATCAGTTCACTATACACAGCCTTCCCTAGAGGCTTTCCTAGAATGCTGGATCCTGCCCTCAGTAAGACATCAGCGCAAGAGTCCAAGGCTTACATGTTTGTGTCCAAGCTCATCATCTCCTGTCTCCTCATTAGAAGACAAATGATTCTGGACCCCATGCTCCAGATTTCTGTTGAGGACCACAGATTTTGGGTCAACCCTGGCCTTTCAGATGCCAAGCTGTGAAAATCCAACTCTGAGTCATGATTAATTGGCAACATGGAGAAGAGGTCAAAGGCACACCTATTAGTTATCTATCACCCTAGTACTCTTCACCTGCAGCTTCTCACCTCTTTCAGAATTGCTTGACTCTGCTTTGCCTTGGTTTGTGTCTTAACTTGTTTTACTATCAAAAATCTCTCTTTGCTCTATCCTAACTGCCATTGTCAGAACAATCATCCTAAAGTCCAATTCCAGGCTCAGCACCCTGATGCCCTAAAATCTTCAGTGGCTCCCCATTGCCTACCATCTTAACTCTTAATAAATCATTGATATGGATCTCCTTCCATAAGACCTTCTATAACTTTATCATAGCTTGTCTTCCCAGAAAGTCAATCAAACTGACTTCCACTTTTCCCAGAGGGGGTTAATGGCCATTGAGGCAATTTCCAGGTTCTGAAAAGCAATTAGAGCAGGAAGTGATTGTCCTCTCCTGTAGCTCAAATTTCCATTTATTCAATGACAACTTCAGGTCAGAGGGACTCTGGGATCCTTCTGGCTCTGAAATTCAGAAGGAGGACAAGGAGCACAAACCTAGATGTGGGCTCTAAGCAGAATGGGGAGACTGACCAGGGGGTAAATGACTTAGGGGATCTCAGGGGATGAAGAATTAGCTGGAGCAATAAGGGAAGATTTGGAGAAACTTCAAAGTTGGACATCCTGCCTTGGTACCTTCAAGACACATTAGAATCACCTGGACAATTTATAAAGCATGTAATGGAGCCTGGGTTCTACTCCAGAGATTCTGATTCAATTAATCTGTATGCGACATAGTCATTGAGATTTTAATAGCTCCCTGGATGATTCTAACAAGCTGTAGACTTTGAGACCACAACCCAAAGTAAAGGGCAGGCACAGAGAGACAACAACACAACCATTATTAGAGGGAGAAGTTGCCCACATCAGAGTTCAGAGGGCCTGGCCTGTGCAGCAAAATTAACCTGCAACCCACCCCCAGCAGGTGGTGAACATTTTACTTGCCTTTTCCTAATTGCATCAGGTTCACTCAGAGGCATGCCCTCTTGAAAGGACTGACTTACTCTACCATTCCCTCTAGATCCTGGATGCTGGCCCCTTCCAGCCCTCTGTGTCCAGGCCTGAGTGGAACTGCAGTTCCACCTGAGATGTAAAGAAGGATATTATCAGACTGGTGTGGGTTCAGTCTTAGCAGGTTGCATCCTCTCAGCTCACCTGGCAGCTTATTTATTTTTAGCTTTTCCAGCATTCCAGGTGGGTGAAAAGACTGAGACGCCTGTCAGGCTGGCGACGTTTCCTTCCTACGTGATCCTCAGTGAACTGAGGAGCTGTGTTGTTGAGCCAGGTGACTGGTCTTAGCAATGCTCTAGGGAGGGTTGTTGCTGAGGGCCTCCCCTTCTACACACCCTGAGCTGTGCTATTTCTCAGCCAAGGGTGAGAACTGCTACTTCTGGAACTGAAGTGAGTGTGGTGCCTGGTCAGAGGGTGGGGGGCTGACCCAGGGAGTGAGGATCAACCCAGAGAATGTTATACACTAGAGAATGGGGTCAACACAAACCGTAGGAGTCAACCTAAGACATAGAACCAACTCCACCCATTTTCAGCTTCATGGCAACATTTTCATATCAATCTTTGGAAAGTGGTCCCTGACCAATTGTGGCTCAACATTTTAAAAAATAAAATGTAACAGTAACCCAGGACAACCTCCTGGTCTTTGTTCGTCTTTGTGCCCTCCAGACATACCCTCCAAAATTTTACACTTTTATTTGGGGCATGTGAGATGTATCTGCCTTTTGCACTCCATAAATGGTACCCATTCTTTTCTACTCTGCTTTATACATCCTCAAATGCATGGATTGTATCAATTACTTTATATTTGTTGGCTTCTGGTTGGATTTCACCAATGGGGAGTATCAACAGGAGATTGAGGGAAGAGAGCAGATAATACTAAGGTATTTAATGTTGTACGTGGCTGTATTTCTACATTAAAGACTAACTCCCATAAGGCTATTTTTCCTCTTTTTTCCAGTAATTACTCCCTTCCCTTGCTTCTCCATGGCTCCAGTATATGACTAGCCTGGAGGATACTGCACCACTTTTTTGGGGGCGGGGGGGGGCATGCCCATGGCATACAGAAGTTGCTGGGCCAAGGATTGAATCTGAGACATGAGACACAGTGACATCACTGAATCCTTAACTGCTAGGCCACCAAGGAACTCCATTTTCTAAAAATCATGCCATGATCTCTGGAAATAGTTATTTTTTCAATTCTCCCTTTATTATTATTCTCTCCTACTTAGACCATGAATGATGCAAGGTGTGTGTGTATGTGAGAGAGAGAGAGAGAAAGAGATGTCTGGCTGGGGAACACAAGCTTGGTTAGGTAGAAGTAGAAATGTGCTCTCTAAGGAAATCCTCTGGGTGAGGAAAAGCAGTTGGGTGCTGACACTATCTTGTGTCCTTCCTGCCAAGAGCCCTCTCATTCATTTGCATGACCACCAGATGCTTTTTCCCAGTTCTCTCCCTTTTCGAGACCCTCCCCCAAATAAGAACAAAAGCTCATTTCCTCATTTCTCCTGACCATTGTTAAACCAGAAGGACACTATCTGTTAGTGCTAAGTGTTACCTCACAAAAAACAAAACTGTCCTTATAGTATACTGTTTTTTTGGTCTGGCTCATCCAAGAAGAAGAGGCCAATATAGGATTAAATACACAAGGACTTTATAAGGGGAAAAACCAACGTGGAAGGAAATCAGGAAGGACCTAGAGAAAGCTTAGGATGGACCTCAGACCAGAAAGTGTGATTGTCCTGAAGTCTAAGAAAGTTTTGGCAAAGCCATTTAGGAATTGCTGAGCCAAAAATGAGCTGACAAAGCCATCCTGGCACTCCTAGAAATGGGTCTATTTTAGTCTCATTACACTGAACCATTAGCTGGGAGCAACTGGTAGGGGCTCAGCCTTAGAGTAAACACAGTGATGGATTTCAGAAAGTGGCATCTGAGCCCAAAGTCAGTTAAGTTCCAGCAGGAGATCTGTGAGATACAGTCTCATGGCTACCACAGTGACATCTTAATATCATGAGGAAAGCTATTGTCATACTGTTACAGGCCTGCTAATTCATCAGGCCAAACCATGCCATATAATTTTAAAAGATTCAGTACATACAGATGGAGTCAATTTTTCTGGCATCCCTAAGCTATACTGGCAACAAAGACAGACTTTATGACAACCCTAGTATTTAATGGTAACCCTGAGTGATAGATAATATCACCTCCATCAAGAAAAGTAAAGTTCTGAGAAAGGAGCCATTCATTTACCTCTTTCTTCCTTCCTTTATTAAAAAGCATAAATTGTCTATTATATCCTCAACACTGTATCAGTTACTGTGGCCACCACAATAAATATAAAATTGTTTCTCTCTCCAAGGGTCTTGCTATCCAGGAGAAAGATGGAGAAAGACATTTATGACCCATATATCTTTCAGGGTCATAAGGTCTATACAGTCTATGAGGGACTGGAACAAAAATAGAGAATGGTCAAGTATACCAGCAGAGAGCAGGGAAGTCCTCAGAGAGAAGTTGTACCTCATGACAAGTCTTTTAGGGTCTATCAGATGGACGCAGACCTACCAGTACCACAGAACCACCAGGCAGAGAGAAAATCACAAAAATAAGTATGAGGTTTGATTTATGTGGGAAGTTGTAATAGTTTGGACTGAGAGTAACATAATAAATTCCTGAGGAGTGAGGGATACAAGAGAGATTAGAAAGAGGTGAAGTTAGAGGCAAGGCACATGCTGAATTGGGAAAAACACGCAGGGAGGAAATTTGAAATGTAAACATTGTGGCACAGATTATAACTTGAGAAAAATAGATGATCAGAGTTTCACTAAAGAAAGGTCTTTCTGGGTGCAGGATGGAGAAGAGATTGAGGGCATCAGACTGGACACAAGGAAACCAGGTTGCTGGTAGCACTGACGGGCCAGCAAGAGATAAGGCCCTAAATGTACCCAGGTAGGAGCAGTGGTTCTAGAGAAGAAGGAATGTGGTCCAGAAATGGAGGGGACACAGGGCTGATCCTACTCTGAGTGATGCGATGTAGGTAGGAGAGGTGAGCACGGCAAGGAAGGCATTAGAGTGTTAGACATGATGCCCTGTGGGGTCCACATTAAAGAAAGACAAACACTTTAATTAACTGTGGCAGACGGAATTGAAATATGACCCTAACATCCTCACTCCTGATATCCACAGAATGTACAATCCCCCCGACCTGAGTGTGCTTAGGACTTGTGAATATGATGGTTCATATACACCATATGATGGTTCCTGTGATCAGGTTACATTATATGACAAAAGTGAATGGACTTTCATAGATGTAACTAAGGCTCATAATCAGGTTCTTTTTTAAAGACTATTTTTTTTCTAGTTTTACTGAGATAGAATTGACATATTATTAAGCACTGCAGAAGTTTAAGGTGTAGAGCATAATGATACGACTTACATACATCAGGAAATGATCATCACAATGAATTTAGTGAACATCATCTCATGTGGATACAAAATTAAAGAAAGAAACATGTTTTCCTTGTGATGAGAATTCTTAGGATTTACTCTTTTAGCAATTCATATATAACATACAGTGTTAATTATATTTATCATGTATATCACACATCTGGTACTTGTTTTACAGTGGGAAGTTTGTAACTTTTGACTATCTTCATCTAACTCCTCCTCCCGCATCCCCTGCCTATGACAACTACAAACCTAATCTCTTTTTCTATGCGCTTCTTTGCATGTTTGTTTTTGAAGTATAATTGACCTACAACACCATGCTAGTTCCTGTTATATGGCATAGTGATTCTATATTTTTATACATTTCAAAAAAAATCACTATAAGTCTAGTTACAAGGTGTCATCATACAAAGATACTGTATATTGACTATATTTCCACATCATACATTTCATACCCATGACTCATATATTTTGCAACTGTAAGTTTGTACCTCTTAATCTTCCTCACCTATTTCTTTCCTTCCCTGACTAGGTGTTTTGAATTAATTAAAAAAGAAATTAATTAATCAGATGAATAGTTTAAAGGAGGGTCTTGAAGTTAGAGGTGCTTTCTCTTGCTGACCTGGAAGAAGCAAACCATTGGACTTCTACAGCTGCAAGGAAATTAATTCTGCCAACACTCATGTGAACTTGAAAGAGGACCTCTAGCCTCAGATAAGACACCACCCTGGCCTGAAATCTTGATTGCAGCCTTGTAAAACCCTGAGACAAGGACCCGGTGAATTCGTGCCTGGACTACTGACCCATGAATACTGTGACTTAATAAATAATGGGTATTCATTTAAGCTGCTCTATTTGAGATAGTTTTTTAATGGGGTGATAGAAAGTCAATACACTAATAACCATCATGATCAAAATAACTTTAATATCTTTTATGTTTTCCAGGTAGCTTTTATAAGCAGAAAACTGTATCTAGAGGTCATTTTAAAATTAAATTTTACAAATATTGTATTAATTAAAGTACCACATTCAAAAATATCATTCCCCTTTAATCTATTACTTTAAATTATAAATTTTATAATTCTTGTTACAAAGCTAGTGAGTTTAACTATCATTTTTTAAGAAGTTTTGATTAATGTTTGGTCCCAGTTACAAACTTATTAAAAGCATTCTGCACTGCAGTGATAAATTTAATATATTTGATTTCACTTAAAAGAACTTTGATTATCATAAATTTTCTCACTTACTTAAATGATTCTTATAAATCTAATGAATTAACCTTTTAAAAATAGTGATTGCTAATTTTTATTAATTATTTGAATACAATATAAACTAAGCACAGCAAAGGAAACCCTAAACAACACAAAAAGACAACCCACAGAATGGGAGAAAATCTTTGCAAGTGAATCAACTGACAAGGGATTAATCTCCAAAATTTATAAACACCTTCTGCAGCTCCATACCAAAAAAAACAAACAAACCTATCAAAAAATGGGCAGAAGATCTAAACAGACAGTTCTCCAAAGAATACATACAGATGGCCAAGAAACACATGAAACGATGTTCAACGTCACTCATTATTAGAGAGATGCAAATCAAAACCACTCTGAGGTACCACCTTACACCAGCCATAATGGCCATCATCCAAAAGTCTACAAACAATAAGTGCTGGAGAGGGTGTGGAGAAAAAGGAACACTAGTACACTGCTGGTGGGATTGTAAATTGGTGCAACCACTGTGGAAAACAGTATGGAGATGCCTCAGAAAAACATAGAACTACCATTTGATCCAGCAATCCCACCCCTGGGCATCTATCCAGAGAAAACCATGACTCTCAAAGACACATGTACTCTGATGTTCATTGCAGCACTATTTATAATAGCCAAGACATGGAAACAACCTAAATGTCCATCAACAGAGGAGAGGATCAAGAAGATGTGATACATATACACAATGGAATATTACTCAGCCATTAAAAAGTACGAAATACCAGCATTTTTTGCAACATGGAGGGACCTAGAAACTATCGTGCTAAGTGAAGTCAGCCACACAATGAGACACCAACATCCAATACTTTCACTGACATATGGAATCTGAAAAAAGGAAAGACTGAACTTCTTTGCAGAACAGATGCTGACTCACAGACATGGAAAAACTTATGGTCTCTGGAGGAGACAGTTTGGGGGGTGGGGGGATGTGCCTCGCCTGGGGGATGGGGAAATCAGGTTGTTATGATCATTATACAACTACAGATGTGATAAATTCATTTGAGTCATAAAAATTTTTTAAAAATAAATAAAAGAAAAATAAACGTAAAAAAATAATATATATATATTATATAAACTAAGATTTCAATCTAAACTCATGTCTAAATTAATCATTCAGGAGTTCCTGTTGGGTGGCTCAGTGGGTTAAGAATCTGGCATTGCCATAAGCTGCAGTGTAGGCCACAGAAGTGGTTTGGATCCTGCGTTGCTGTGGCTGTACACAGGCCAGGAGCAGCAGCTCCAATCCAATCCCTAACCTGGGAACTTCCACATGCCACAGGAGTGGCCCCAAAAAGAAAAAAAAAAAATCATCATCATCCTTCAGTCACTTATTGTAAATTAGTTACAAAGTTGGTCTGTAATTCTAATAGAACAAATTCCCTTAAATATGATAATAACATAAAATACCAAAAATGCACAATTTCTAAATACAAAAATATTAATAGGAATTTATTATTAAATTATGTACTCTTAATCCTAAATCTTTTTGAGTTAAAAGATACTTATACATAAGAGAAAAAATACATTTACCATCACAAACAATTTTGGAAGATGGTCCTTCTCTGATGGCTGAGCCTGCACCATGACCAGTGTCATCAACCAGAAAGGGATGTCTGGAGATGCTGCTATCCACAGAGATTTCTTATAACACTATCTGCCAAGGGAAGCTCTTTAGATTTTCCCAAGTCTTGGGCTCCATAAATTAAAAAAGGGGGTTTTCACACTATCCACATCCCAGTTTTGAGTCATTACTAATTCTTCTGTCTACACATGGATGGAGTTTTCAATTCCAGCCCTGGAGTCATCTTATTGCAGAAAATGGATCTTGAACCAGAGATGGAACCTTTAAATTACTCTGTTCCTGCTCATCCTCAACAAGAAGTTGTCTTTCCAGCCACAACAGCACCCATCTCTAAGGTCCCAGGTGGAAGAAAGGGGCCAAAGTGATGCAGAAGAGGAAGGTTAAACTAAAAAAGACTTGGTCTGAAAAAGCACATGGAGAGCTGGGCTACTCTATTTTTCCTTCAGGAGCTGGAAATGTAGGGAGAAGCTGTATGTATTATTTGAAAACTTGCTAATGGGCCAGGTCTCATGCTTGAACTCCCAGCCAACCACTCAGCCATGCTCTGGGGAATAGTTCCCTTCCCCCTGTTCCCACTCCCTTTCCTTTTTTCCATATGATCCTGTCCAAGTTGGTACAGACACCTTGGGTGGCGACATGCATTTTCTCTCTGACACACACCCCTCTGCCTCTCCCACTGGCAAATACTTTAGGTCTGCCAGGAGCCAAGTGAGCTTTGGGTAACCCCAGAGATGTGACTCCTTCTCAGAAAATGATCTCTGGTCTTAAAGCATGTTTGTACTCAGCCTTGTGGTCTCTTTTTTGTCTCTGCCTTTCTCCTCTTCCCTGCTTTTCCTTTTTTGTCTCCTTTTTATCTTCTTTCCCTTTATTTCAGTCTCTCTTACCACCTTTTTCTCTTATCCCCCTTCCTCATTTTTTTCCCTTTTCCCCCTATTCTTCTACAAAAGGGTACACATATTTTTGGATTTCATTTTTAAGGAAAATGGTGGAGAGATGGGGTAAGTTTTTATTAGTGCCAATAAAAATAGTTAAGCATGTGGACCATTCACCACTTTGTACCAGGCATAATGATAAACACTTACCGTTTGATTTTCAAAACAATCTTGATTGATTGATACTGTTTCTCTTCCATATGTGGAAACTGCAGCTCAGAGAGGGTACTTAATTTCCCCAAAGTTACTAAATATGGTTTAATCTCATGTCCCAAGGGGACTGACTCTAGCATCGCACTCTGAATCACACTTCTTTGGCAACCTGAGGCCAATTATTGGCTCCACATGACTTAGATGGCTTCAATAGCATTTCCCTGATATCCTTGCTTCTTGAAGCCAGGTCCTAGCTGAGTGCCCATAACTCTGCACCTCACCCTGAGCCTCTGGACAGACTGTGCCCATGAATAGAAAATCTGGAGGTTATTTTCTTTGGAGAAGAATGTTTATTAAACCTACCCTAAAGGGTCAGAGCTCCTCTTCAGTCACGCTTGCTGATTTGTGTTGGGAGATAAGTAACCTGCTTTAGTCCAGAGTAGAAGGATGTCATTTAAAATGTGAGCAGACAGGGTAAAAGGGTAGGTGGGTCTTGACAGACAGGTGGAGATTCAAGGAATCTTGCCAGCTGGGGTGGGGATAAGCAATCATCACTACAGTTTCTGCCACAGGGAGCTATTTGTCAATCATCTGTGTATTTTGGAGGGTTGTTTATGGTCCCCAAAGAATCATGCCTCCTTGTGCAGTCCTCATCACACTGATCCTGAGCTTGGTCATGCCATTTCTCTTGGTCATGAGACATCGTCGAATGCGACACAAGCAGAGGGCATGGTAAGCTCTTGCACAATGAAGCTTTCCCTTCTAAACTTAGTCAATAGGTAAAGAAACCCTGGCTATCCTACTGGAGAAAAAGGCCACATTGAGAACTAAGGCACCCCAGCCAGCAGCTAGCATCAAGTCCCCAGACATGGAAATGAAGTCATTTTGGCTCCTACAGCCCCAAGTGGGCTGCCCCAGGGGACACCATGGGCAGTGGAGATAAATGGTCCCACTGAACCTTGTCCAAATTCCTGACACACAGAATAATGTGCAATAAACTAGTTGTTTTAAGTCACTGAGTTTTGGAGTGATTTTTTCCACAGTAACTAGTTAAATGATGCAGGATCCTCTAAGGATATGAGCTCAATGATTGATCCAAAGGTATTTTCCTACCAATTTCTCAGCCTCTCCGAGGTCATCTCTAACCAGCTTCTACTCCTCCCTCGTGTAGAAGAAATGAGTGCTCATGAAATGAAGAGCAGAATAGAGGGGGCTCCCTGAAGGGTAGACCTCTTGGCTCTACCAAGCAATCCATAGTAAGAACGTACACATTACAGACCAAAGAGGGCCAACCATATTTTGGAAAAAGAAATCTCTTTTTCTCTTCCAGAGAATCTGAGCTGATGAAAGTGCTGGGAATTGCCTGTGGCTGCCCTGAGGGGGAAGAGTGTCTTCAGTCTTGGCAAAGAGAAGGGAAGAGGTGTCCTTTTCAGCAACATTATCCCCAGTGGGGATCCTCACAAACCCCAGGAGTAGTGTGGCAGAGGGGATATGAGAAGGCTGGAGGGTAAGAAGGACATGGTTTAGAGATTTGTAGATCCTTTTTTTTTTTTTTGGCCCCATCCACTTGTTATATAAAAGTTCCTGAGCCAGGGATTGAACCCACACCTCAGCAGCAACCCGAACCCCTGCAGTGACAACACTGGATTTTTAAGCCACTGCTGGGGAACCTTTGATAACACTTTGAGATATACAAATGGATTGGTTGGGAGCTAGATCTCCAGGGAGAGAGTAGATTGATGTTTCAGAGGAGAGGGACTTAATTAAAAGGAAGCTATGGGAGAGGACTAATTAATGGGTAGGTGGCAATATCTGTCCAGCCAGTATGTTAAATGTGTTCCTACCCTGTGAGTGTGAGCAGCTCAGGACAGGGACCACATCTTAATCACCTTGGATACCCAGGACTAGCACAGGCCTGGCATGGAGACCTCATGCAGGCTATTTCACTTCTTGTCTCTGCTTCCTCACCTGTGGAACAAGGTGGCTGAGCAAGACACCCCCAAATTCCCTTCTGATGTCAACTCATGGTCTTCCATGGAGAAAGGTGCTGCCTGGGGTTTCGTTTCACCCATTCTGTTGGTAGAAACTTCTCTGATTTCTCTACCAGTATACTAGTGAAATAAAGTGTAAAGAAAAGGGAGTAAAAAACACAGATTGGCCCTTTCCTTCTGGTGGCTTCCATGAATGGAGGCCTAGGGAGGAAGAGGCAGGATTCCTCTTCAGAGGGGCACCTGCAGCCCCTGCCTCCTGAGCGCTGGCCTGGGAGGCATCTTCAGCAGCATGAAGTGGGGGTTTCCCATTAGTATGGGAGAGGAAAGGAGGCAGGTCGAGCCTGTCCCTGGTCAAGAAAGTCACATGAGCATCCCAAGCAGCTGAGATAACAAGAACCCACTGAGGAAAAGAGACAGGTCAGAGGAGATGGGCCCAGCAAACTCATGAAGGAAAAAGCTGAGGAGGGTAGCAGAGGCCAGGTTCACAGACAAAGCCTTTCCAAAGGGTAGAGGAGGCAGGCATAAGAAGCCAAGTGGTGAGGCTCAGAGCCCCAGAGACAAATGAAAATGCTCACAAGTACATGGCAAAGAATGTGGGGAGAAATAAATAATGTCACCCAGCTGTGGGAGGTCACAATACATGTCAGCAGTGGCCGAAAGAACAGAAAGAGGTAATGCAGGTGGGCAGGTTCAAGGGCTGAAGAGAAACAGGCAATAGAACTGCTGTCTCAGATTTCCCCTGCAGAAAGTTCCCAAGGATCAAGTTATGACATTTGAGACATAAATTAACATCACAATTGTGATTTATACTCTGTCCAGTGCTTTATGATTTGCAGCCCATTTCATTTTACCTTTATAGTCACTTTGGGAAATCAGAAGGGCAGGTGTCATCAACCTCATTTACTGATGAGGGAATGAGGTCCTAAAATGGTTGAGGGACTCACCAAGGTCACTGTGCAGCCAGGGACCCAGGGGACTAGCCATGTACTTGGCCATCAGAGGACCCAACACCACCACCACCACCGTGGTTCACTCCTAGGTCAACCCAGCAATTCACTGCTTTTAAAAAAACTACTGCATTTTTTGATATACTGAAATAAATATATTCACATGACTGACTTTTCCTTACCACTATAATTTCTTACATAATTAAAATTCATGCACAGTATCTACATGAATAGAAGCAAAACACTGCAGAAATTCCCATTGTGGCTCAGTGAGGGTAAGAGCCCGACATAGTGTCCATGAGGATGTTAGTTCAATCCCCGGCCTCACTCAGTGGGTTAAGGATCCAGCATTGCCACATGCTGCAGTGTAGGTCATGGATGCTGCTCAGATCCTGCGTTGCTGTGGTTGTGGCATAAGCTGGCAGCTACCTCTCCGATTTGATCCCTAGCCTGGGAACTTCCATAAGTCACAAATGCAGCCCTTAAAAAAAAAAAAAAGGAAAGAGAGAAAAGGAAAAACAATACAAACCATTGTGAGAGGGGCCACAGTTTTACTGTAATGATAAGAAGAAGAGTTTAGAAAATGTCTTGTGTAATTGCAAAACTGTAGTTAAAATAGAAAGTCATTTGCTCCTTAATCTGCTTCTTTCAAAAGCAAAAATACACAATTGTGTGCTTGGGAGAAGTACTTTATTTTATTTTATTTTTTTCATTTTTAGGGCCACAACTGCAGCATATGGAAGTTCCCAGGCTAGGGGTTGAATCAGAGCCACAGCTGCCACCCTACACCACAGCAACAGCAACGCCAGATCCCAGCTATCTGCAAACTACATCACAGCTCACGACAATGCCAGATCCTTAACCCACTGAGTGAGACCAGGGATCAAACCCTCAACCTCATGGTTCCTAGACAGGTTCTTTTTTGCTGAGTCACTATAGGAACTCCCTGGAGAAACCACTTCAATTTCAACCCTGCCATAAATGTTTCCTCATAAGGGTTTGTGAGCATTGTGCTGTCTTGGAATCACAGAGAGCACTAGTTTGTTCCTATTTAGAGTTGAGTTTCTAGTTATGCTCATGAAGGAGGGGCTTGTTGGCTGGATTTTCATCAGAGAGTGAGCAGAGGTGTTCAGTGTAAGGACAGAACAGTGGGCTCTCCCACCATCCAGCTCACTTGCAGCAGAAGGAGAGAATTAGGACAGGTTACTGTGAACTGGGAGAGTAAGAGAGAGGCTGCCAGGAAGAGAGCGTTAGATCTGTAGGTATTGAGCCCAGAATGAGACTGCCCACAAAGCTCTTGACAGCAGGGACTAGCTGGCGCAGATGATGCAAAGGTGACTCACACCCTAAGGTGTGCGTCATTTCCAAATGAGAAGGATAGACAATTAGGAACAAGGGCCTTGATAGGGGGCTGAGTATTAGAGGGGTATGGGAAGTGTGCACACTTCTAACAGTGGCTCTGAACCTGGTAGAAAACAGGGAGGAAATCCCAGGGTAGAGATGGGGCAGCAGAAAAGCTGGATGTGTGCAGGCAACACCGCAGTGGCCAGTCTGGCCATCTGTGGTCATTGCTGGGAGTAGGGAACATACACGTAGAAAGATTATTGGGAGTATATTCCACGACTCTCAAGACCACTACTGAACCAGGAGAACTAAGCATTCATGCAACTCTATCGCCACTAGACGTGTGCTCATGGTCAAGTCATTCTCTCTCTCTCTCAGCCTCAGTCCTATTATTTGTACAACAAGGAAGTTGAGGATTATTGGATAGCTAGTATGTCTTAAGTCCTCACTGGGAGCTGGGCCTTGCTCTAACATGTACTAACTCAGTCAATCTTCCAACAGCTCTAGGAAATAGGATCAGGGATCATATCCATTTTGTAGATGAGAAAGCTGAGACTCCTGGTTGAGTAAAGGAGCTGGAATGTGTGATCCCACTTTCTGCCTCT